>NC_051180.1:10402469-10462468 GCF_013339695.2 Rhipicephalus sanguineus | reverse complement strand
TGTGTGTGTGTGTGTGTGTGTGTGTGTGTGTGTGTGTGTGTGTGTGGTGTGTGTGTGTGTGTGTGTGTGTGTGTGTGTGTGTGTGTGTGTGTGTGTGTGTGTGTGTGTGTGTGTGTGTGTGTGTGTGTGGGTGTGTGTGTGTGTGTGTGTGTGTGTGTGTGTGGGTGTGTGTGTGTGTGTGTGTGTGTGTGTGTGTGTGTGTGTGTGTGTGTGTGTGTGGTGTGTGTGTGTGTGTGTGTGTGGTGTGTGTGTGTGTGGTGTGTGTGTGTGTGTGTGTGTGTGTGTGTGTGTGTGTGTGTGTGTGTGTGTGTGTGTGTGTGTGTGTGTGTGTGTGTGTGTGTGTGGTGTGTGTGTGTGTGTGTGTGTGTGTGTGTGTGTGTGTGTGTGTGTGTGTGTGTGTGTGTGTGGTGTGTGTGTGTGTGTGTGTGTGTGTGGTGTGTGTGTGTGTTGTGTGTGTGTGTGTGTGTGTGTGTGTGTGTGTGTGTGTGTGTGTGTGTGTGTGTGTGTGGAGACAGAGAGAGAGAGAGAGAGCGTCGTGTGTCCACAGAAAGAGGAAATGAGTAGGTCGGAAGAGGAAGATGTATTAGCTGCCAGGCGAGACGGAAATTGACGGTGCCACATTGACAGCTCACCAAGAAATAGCGGTCGAGACGTGATTGAACGAGGCGCTCCACGCAGTGAGACTGCGCGCGGACGCACACGCACGCACACGCTGATCTGACTGGAATTCTGACTTATGAAGCCGGAAGGAAAGCCGGGTCAACTACGCGCATAAGTTTCTAACTTGTCCGTTATCGAGCTCCAAAGGTCATCGCAGCAGTGCTCCTCCATAATGCTGAAGGAGAAAGGAAAAAAAAAAAAACGAGCGAACTGAGGGAAAACATATGTTGGTCGTGTGTGACGCCCTCGAAAAGGACGAAGATGACGGGGCCACGCGGCCAGGAGCAGCGATCGATTTCACAGACAGCTGCGGTTTCGATATAGGCCCAAGCAAACGGCAAAGGAAAATGAACATCAAACCGAAAGGGCGAAAGAGAGGTCGGGTTAAGTACGAGACAGACGGTACGATTTTCCATGCGATGCGACGTCCGACACAGCGGTGGGGAAGCGGGAATGGTGGCTGTCCGATGCTATGAAAGGTCACCATTCCGGTTTCCCCACCGCCGTGTCGGGCGTCGCATCGCATCGCATGGAAAATCGTACCGTCTGTCTCGGCCTTTATAGGAAGTGCTCCCTGCTCTGCGGCAGAACGGTAGACGTGTATTTATGAGGTAACCAGGGATGGGATGTAATGCACTAACACTGCAATAAACGCGGTATAAAAGTGGTGTCACACTATATCATGGTCCGCCAAAACAACAAAACAGAATTTTATTAGTTCCAAGTCTTCAGCTGGTTGTTTAAAGAGACACTAAAGAGAGAGACAATTTTTTTTCGTATTGGTAAATTACCCTTTCACTGCAGCAAAATCAACCCGCCTGCCGTGATAACACGCTTGGTAAGCGAGAAAACGCCCTAAAAGAAAACGCGGGTGGCGACGCCACCTTGAAGTTCCCGCACCAGTCTCCGTGACGTCATAGATTTTGACGGCGTCACTATGGCCTACGTAGTTCTTAATCGGTAAAAATGGAGTATATTGGGTGCGTTCCAATACTCACCGTAGACAGCTAAATAGACAGCTAAGTGGACAGCGGCCATCTTAAGTCCCAGTCCAATTCTCACGTAGCCAGCAAAATAGACAGCTTCGAGAAGACGGCGTCGGAGACAAAAACAATGCAGGCTACTTTGCTGTCCAAACAAGATGGCGGCTCAGCGAAATGCTTGCGTACCTCGGATCTAGCCGGCATGGTCGTCTGTACACCAGTAGGCGCTTTTCCAGGCTCTCAATGTAAGCTACGTTCACTTTTTGATAGATTTGAACACGAAAAAAGGTAAAGAAATAACTGTTACGTTTGTTTTTTCTTAGCTTTTTCTCGTCGACGCGAGGTGGCGTCACATCGCGCAGACGTCTTCTAGACGCGTTCCATTTCTCGGACAACATGAGCTGGATGCTGTCTTCTAAGCTGTCAGCGTAGACTGTCTACGATGCTGTCCAGGAGTGGAACACAGCCATTGTCTTCAGACGGAGCCAGAGACTTAACATAACAAGTTTCAGGAAATTTCGTTGAGCCAGTGTGGTCAAAATACGAAAAAAAAAACGAAATCCGTGACGTCACCACTGGAGATTTCGGCGGGAAATTTAAAAGTGAAACTTTTGACATTTATTTTCTCATGTATTAATAAACCTAAGGTGGTGATATTAGCTACACTATGGTGTTTCAGAGTGTAATTAATCAATCTGAACTAATTTACTGTTTTCTTTTAGTGTCCCTTTAAAAGCGCTAACCAGTATATGACAAGGCGATGGCCCCAAGGGAAAAAAAAAACTGCCGGACAGATGTTTGATAGAGGGCCGCAGCCACAACACGCTACGAAAGTAGGATTTAATGATATTAAGAAGCACAATGACGATATCGAGTAGGCGGAGAGTAAACAGAAAAAAAAAACGAGATAAAGAAAGCCCCGCTAAGATAGGAAGCAGGACTGGCTGTCACTCGTCGGCCATGAGCGCTAGAAAGCTTATAACAGCACGAAGCGGCTAAATGTGAACGACACGCTGTCACTTATGGCAAAGTTCGCAGCCGATATTGAATAAGATACTCATGGCTTTAATTTTCTTAGACATTAAGTGAGAAACAGTGACTGAAATGCACTTTCGGAAGGGAGAACTGCAAATGTGACACCTGAATTAGGATTTTATTCCGATGCCACCGAGAAAAGGCCTTGCTGCTTAACTTACTCCACAAAGGCTTGCGAAGCAGCGCAAGGCTTTTATTTTAAAAAAAGAATCACTTGGTTTTCTCGAATGAGGCATCTCATTGCCATCGACGTTTTTACATAGCAGCGAGGCTCATCAGCAACATCTTGCACATGACAACGTGGCTTTTTGGCTGGTTAAATGCCTCAAAAGGTGTCATAGCGCTAGCAGACACGGACGAGGAAGGCACAACGGGACGAGCGCTAACTTTCAGCTGTTTATTGTTTATTGTCAGAAGCAGCAGTATAAGAAGACCCGTACACGGAAGAAGGCCCAGTCACCACACATGGACGCTGGATGGTTTCGTGTGCGGTGATTGGGCCCTTCTCCGTGTACGGATTTACTTGTACTGTCTTCCTCGTCCGTGCCCGCTAATGCTATGACACCTATTGATGCATTTTGCACTTAACGTTGAGAGCGAAGCCAACGCCCCAACTTCCAGTAGGACAAGGACAAGGCAGCGTCTAGCGTATCCAGAAGAGAGCGCTTCCACAACCAGGAGGGAGTGGTGTTACAACACAACGACGCTGTCGGCCTTGTTTCATCTTTTGATCGAGCGGCGCTCAAGTGCCATGGCTGAGCGACGAAAGGACAGCTCTGTACCGTGGTTCCTGCCGCGTCGCTTCATCGTGCCGGTGTTTGCCTTGCCTACGCACCAAGGACACGCCAGAGTGCAAATGAGCGGACCTGTGTAAACACTGTGGAGGAGTCCAACTAAGAGAGCAGAAAAAATAAATAAAACGAGCAAATAGAAAGAAGCGAATGGGACAACGAGAAATACCCGAACAGTAAGAAGCACGGACCAGAAAAAAGCACTGCCGCATTGATTTCAACGCGGGGAGTGGAGTGGAAGTATCTACTTCGTCCTGAGCACAGACAAAAGGATAACGAATCGTGTCGCGTGCGGAGCCAAGGGCGGAATTCGCTATTTCACAAAGACCTTGTTTCGCAGACACAGACATTTCCAATAGACACGATCGCTTTCTCGACCAAACAGCGACCGCGGACGTGAGACGTTCATTGCGAATCGGTGCCACTGATTTGAGTGGATTGTTAATTTCCGGGCTTATCGCTCCGTTTCAGCGTACTTCAGCCATAGCAACACAACTGACACACGAAATATTGCACAGAGAGAGCATAGAAGAGAGAAAGAGCGCAACCGAGTGATAGTGTCTACCTATATGTTTTACGCATGCAAGAACACACTTGTAAACTGAATACACTACGACCACTGCTTCGCGTATTGGTTAATCTAAAGAACATGTACTGCAGGCAAAGTTCTTGCTGGGTAACTAGGTGTTTACCCTAGGCTATATTTGATGCAACAAATTTTCGTGCTCTATAACCACGTCGTAAGGATATAAAAAGAAAAAGAAGTAAATGAAAATGTCGCAACAGACCGGGCATTGCCTGACCGATACAAAATATTTTTTTTCTGCGTCACGATACTATCATACACTTGAAGCGGCGGAATAACGGACGAGTACATTATCTCGCAAACGTGAGATATACCTTGAAAACATAACGTTCGTCACCACCGAAATGTTCAACACGATAGGCTATATGCGAACAGGCTCTGGAAATTATCGGCAATAGCACTACCAGAGCAAAATCCCAGTAAGGTGCGTTTTAATTTATTAAACCTTAATCTTCGGCTTCAGTTCCCCGCCCCGCACAGCAGCGCACTTCTATCACGTATAAAAGATGTATGCAGCACGAGCGAAGAAAATTCGAAGGGAAGCTTCGACTCGGCTGACTACGAGAGAAAAAGTTGTAAAGATACTTTTGATTTATTTGTATCCTTAGGTTGTAGATCGCGCAGCCATTAAACGCACCACCTTGCAGAATACGTGTTTTAACACCGCTCGATGGAAGCGTGTATCACGCTTGAATGAGCGGGCGCGCGGAGTTACCGGTAATGATGCTGACACCACTAAAACGTTCTTTATTACTTTTTTTAGTCCCTCGATCCATCCAAGCTGCGTCAACGTTAATTACACAGCCATTAGCGCTGGTGCGCCGACAGCCCCCCACGTTCCTAAGACATGTCGATGTATGAAAAGAAAAATGCCGAAAGTGGTGTTTCCAAGCAATTTTTTTTCCGATATCTGCAAAGAGTAAAGGATCAATAAAGGTAACTCACCCAATAATGTGCCCCTTGACTTCCGCTGTGATGTAAGAACAAGTATATCACACAGCGCTAACACATCAATTATTTGTTAGTTGAACAAGCACCCATGAGTGCTTTCATAGTGTAGTTTAAGAAACAAAGACATAATCACGTAAATTGGTATATTGAGACGGTCAGCGCTAACATATCCCGCAGTACAGCAAGACCAGTACTCGAGGAAAAAGACAGTTCTCACAGCACGAAGACAAAGGTACCAGGCTGGCGCTCCTCTATCGTCAAAAAAAAAAAAAGGCAAACGAAAGAAAATGTTCTGAAAGCTAAAACACGTATTAGCAAAACAGAAGGAGATAAAAATAAACGCCAATACCGCCGAAATTTCCGACCAGAAAACCAAGAGGAAATATCTCTAGACAAAGAAATACAACAGCTGGTTTCGACATAATCGGCTCTACAACAGCGTACCCGTTCAATCAATTTAATATTAACGATGTTAATGCGAAACCCTAACACGAGCGACAAGACATCATACTGTCACGGATGAAACCACAGAAAACTTCGGGTAGACGCTAAAAAGGTGGGGCGTTGTCAATTCTGAAGCAACTTGCAAAGTAGTATCTTCAACGCGAAGTGCAAGAATAGTGCCAAAACAAAGCGGCGAGACAAGTTTTCGAGTAATAGCAGTGCACATTTTTCTTTGTCTCCAGACAAGCAGAACACGCGCTTTGAGGAAAACGTCATGATCGTTGTTTGCGAAACGAACGTATTCTAACAGTTCAGTCTACAACAGCCGTACGCGGGCTTCTTCTGTAAAGCGTGCACCGCCGCGCAGTCTGTATCAATGCGAGGAAGTTGACTTTACATCTGAGTACCACGAAACAGGCACAATTCAAGTTTTCTTCAGAAGAGGCGTTCTACAGAAGTAAACTGGCGTTTCGGAAGCGGCGTTCGTTTCAGTTAAAAAAATTCCGAGCACTAATTTGGAGAACAAATCTGTGCTGCCGGACGTGCTGCTGGAGCTTTCTGCATGAACTCGCGCGATACAAGCGCTTGCAAATGTTCGTTAATGCTGGCTGTCCGCTTTCACAACAGCGTAAAAATACATATGGACTATCATGTCTATGTGCCTCACTGCATTAAATGAATCCCACACCACGGCTACTTCACTCTAAAAAATTTCGCCGTAACTTTTTTTTTGTCTAAGATGAGGACACAAATAACACTACGACGGCACGTATTTGTAATGATTTAAATGAAGTTAAGAAAACTTAATTGGGTCAAGGTTTATGACTTATGTTGATTCTTCTAACAACCATACTAAAATCAATTAGTCATAGTGGGCACGTGCCGAAAAGCAAGCGACAGGGAGGCGACACAATTTACGATATCCAGGGAAATTAGTAAGTAGTGATCTAAAAAGAACGGTCCTGAGAAAATGAAGCCTGCGAAGCACATGCTTATCTTTCACATGCAATACATAATGCGAGTGACGCAAACAGTGCCGCATCAATAGCTGTACGAAAAGCAACGGAGACAAGGCGGTTGCTTCTCTTGAAAAGAAAAAGGCTACGGCTTCCTGAAGACTGCACAGCGATTCCGACACCACGGGCTGACAATGCGAATGTGCGAGTGAACAAACACAAAAGCAAGCATTACGATGCTCGAGAAAACGAAATAGCCCCGGGCGGCAAAGGCAATGTTTAAAAATCGCATTACCGCCCGAGATTTACATTTCTTTTTCCTTCAGTACCAAGGAAGCGAAATCAGTCGGCGCAATGCAAAGCAGGCCGGAAATTTACGACGCGCTCTCCCGGCACGTTCCAAGGGAAGCTTTCGGCGAAAGGGCGAAAGACCCGACGTTTGCATACGGAATTCTGACTGTGCCATCCAAGCGGGGGTCATGATTTTAACGGTCCTGCAACGCCTCCCCTCCCACCTTCACGAGTAACCGCTTTTCAAGAACGAGCAGTGAGCCGCGTCCATACATTAACCGAAGGCCGAAGGAGAAGGCGGCCAGAATAAATGGCGCACACATGCGCAACACAGTTATGAGGAAATGAAGAGAAAAGAAAAAAAAAATAACTGCACCGCATCAGCCACGAGCGGCCTCCCTCTTGCATACGTAATCGGCCACCGGCAGCGAAATATATTAGGCACAATCGCTTCCGCAAAGAAGCCGTGCAAAAGATGGCACAGCGGCTACGGAGCCCGCATTAAAATATTCTCACGCTATAAGTCCTCCGAAATAGAAAATTTCAACCAATCCCGAGGTCGTACATAATACTAGCGAAGGCAGCCAGCCAGAGACTAGGAACACTTCGAACAAAGAAATTAAGTTAGGCCCCTAAGGTCGAGTTCACAAAACTTTTACTTTATAAGCGACCTTTGTCACTGGCTGGCCGCCTTCGTTATTATTACGTTTATTAGCAGGATTCGCAACTACTTCAGGAGCAAGATTAAGCTGTCGGACTCACCAATGTGCGTCCAATGTAACGTCCCAGAAGATCTGAATCATGTTCTTTGAGAATGCAAGCGATACGCGCCAGAGAGACAGTCTCTGAAGGCGGCCTTGCACCTTCAACGGGGCTCGTCCTAAGAGATGCGACATCTTCTGGGCCCATGGCAAAGCAGCACCTATGCGCTACGTGTCTCGAAAGCGCTGTTGGCTTTATTGCGGGCTACGAGCCTGAACGAAACTTTGTAAACTTGTGTGGCTGTATGTGTTATGCGTTTATCAGTGTATATATCATAATCGTCACCCAGCACCTGGAGTAGCACGTCAGGCGAATAGCCAGGCAAACATCTCCAGCTTTTCATTAAAATGTTTTTCTCTCTCTCTCAATAACACAGAAATATAGTGTAAGAGAATTTGTGCGAATAGGGGCCTCGGAATTTTATCGAAATGACTACGCTTCATAACTCGTCACATCGCCTTTTCGAAGTTCACAGAAATGCTTTACTTCCACCACGTTCATTTATTCTTTCTGGTAAACGTTTAATGAGAGCGAAGTTATATGGCAAGTAGTTAGTGTTCCAAAGCATCATTTATCTAGAGTTTTCCTTCAAGTTTTCCACGACACTTGCGGCTCGTGGTTAGCAGCTAAGCTGCACTGCCCTTGAAAGTTCAGTTGCCTTTCCTTACGCGAGTACACTAATAATATTGTGTTCGGACAAAAACTAGGAGGAAAACCCTGCATCCAGAACTCTTTATTTGAAAGGCTGAGCTGGTTAAATAAGTTACAATGTGCACGACATGCACTAAAACAACAATATTCAAACCAGACAAGTTCACTGAGCATAACAACAAGAGAGAAGGCAGCAGTAGTCACTGAAGAAAACACCTCAGTGCACCAAACAATACCCGGATGTTTTTTGTGGATTAATGACAGTAAAACGGCAGGAGGAGCGAATATGCTTGCAACGTAATATGAAACGAAGCAGCTTCTCGGAATAATCGATCATGCCTTAGCCTGGCTGCATCCATTTTTCTAAACACCCAAGAAACGTAAAAAAACGATTACAATAAGCTAGTACGTCTCGTATTGTTTAGGGATGGGCGAATATTCGGGCGTTTCGATAATACGAATAAATATTACAGTATTCGAATTCGCTTCGACATGAATTTAGAGTACTTGAAATGAACGAATATATGCATATTTTGAGCGCATATAACCCCTCTGTAAAGGCTGTTTCACTGCTGCATAGGGTGCTATGCCGCGAAGCCATCCGTGCAGAAAAAATTCGCACTGCCGCAAAGCTACACTTCAAGGTTAATGTGCGAATCACCTCCACCTCAATGAATTATTATTTTTTTTAAAGTTTAAAAGCGTGTTATACGGGCTTATATGCGCTAAGCATGCAATTTTTTAAAACGTAACGCATTGTACCAGTTATAACTTGCACCCTACTGCTATACAAATCTTGCTACTATTGAAAGTTGCTTCCACTTCACTTCGAACCAAAAAAGTGACATTCACATATGCCTAGTTCCAATTCTTAAAAATAGTGTGCAAGTTAGTTGGGTCATGACAAAAATGCCATTTTTTCTCAATAATATGTGATATATACTATTTGAACTATCCGACTCGAAATTACTCGACCAAATCACTATTCGCTTCGAATTCGCTTCGAATCTCTAACTTACTATTCGCCCATCCAAGTATTCGTATGTTTCTTTACAAGAGGAAAGAAACGGCTCGTGAAGTAGTTAGGCTCAACCATACTTCCGAGTTATAAGAGATGTTTCGATCAGGGAATGCCAGCAGTTTGTGTACACAAGAAAAAAAAAACTGATTTGTCCTAGAATCACAGCGGCTGGTCTGTGGTAGCGTAGGACAGGGTTTCTGCGTTCGTAAGTGCAAAATTTTAAGATCTCTCAGTTTACGATATACTTTGAGCCCATTAAAGCAGTATTACACGAGACCATATATGCCATAACTGTGGCGTCATTCTTAGTATTAAGGCGAACGCCTCAGATGCCTCATCAAACGCGAAAAGTGACCGTCGGCGTGAACACTAAGTGATACAAAAAATCATCCCCATGTGATTAAGCCATCACATGACGCCATCACGACGTCACAGGTCACCAAAATTCGTGACGTCATATGATGATGCCCTCACACGACATAGTCGCTTGGTCAAACATGGGCCGATCTCGGAGGAAGTGCTGCAAACCCACGAGAGGTGCAGAAAGCTGCGATGCCACCGATCCTGGAGGCAGCGCAGAACAACGTTAGGAACCAGAAAGCTTTGTGGGAGGGTGGGGGGGAGGAGAATCAATACAATCGATCGATAAGAAGAAGCAAAAGGAGAAGAAGACCAATTTCGCCTTCGAGTCGTCTGAAGTCGTCTGAAGTCGTCTGAATAACGAACCGTGTGACTTTTTGAACGTGTGAAGCGAGCGAGAACAAGCCAAGAAAAACAGTGAAATGGTTGCTAAATACACGAAGTACCGTACATCTTAAGTTCCGCACAGGCACAGCTCTGAGCCATCGACTGTGCAGCAGCACTATCACGTAAAAGTTGAGTGCTCTAACCAAATTTCATGGCGAATTACCCTTAAAGGCGCCTGGTCATTAGGCCGGTACTCGTTTAAGTGCGATATAAGACGGCGTAGAATCGCGCCTAGTAGTTTTATGAAATTGCCTCAAAGTTTGTCCCGGCTGGTAGCTTGCCCATTCGCGCGTTAATTGCATTCCACGCTTGAAGGCACTCATACCGCCATTTTAGAAACTGTGGGCGGCACACGAACGTTGAATGCTGGGCACAATAAAGTTCACCACAGTTCCTCACGACAGTACTTCTCTAACACCCCGACTACTCAGTCTTTCGAACGGGATAACTTTCGATGACCTAAACAAGGACACACGTAAAGTTGAAATAATAGAGTTAATTTACCATGCATATCTAGGGCCGCTTCTATTCATACATGCATGAGCAACAACCAAAAAACGCTACGCCGTGAGCATAGCACTCGCCTTAAAGGGACACTAAAGTGAAACAATGAATTGGTTTAGATTGTGAAATTAATGACATTAGCGTTGTCAGAGCACACTTTATCAATCTTAGGTTTATTAATAGAGAAAACGAAGGTCGAAGTTTCATGCTTAAAATTCGCGCCGAAACCTCCACGCGTGACGTCACGGATTTCAAAGTATACTTTTCGTACTTTTCCTAAAACTTGGTATGGTAAGTCTATGGCCCCACAAAGCAGAGGCATTGAAGACGCATAGTGAGTACATAGGTACGCTAGGAACGGTAACGTGACAAACAAGGGCGAGTAAAGGACCGATGAAGAGCTACGTAGGGACCTAGTAGACACCGTCCAAATCTATGACGTCACGGCGATTAGTGCGGGAATTACGATGTGGCGTCACCACCCGCTGTTTCTTTTCGCTAGCTTTCTCGCTTACCAAGCGTCTTCTCGCAGCAAGCGTGGTGTTTTTGGTATCGTGAAAGAGTAATTTACTAATACGAGAAAAATCGTGCTTCCATTTAGTGTTCACTTGAAGCGCGAATGGAGTCAGCGCTTAAAGAAAGTTGGACTAGTTAACTGAACAGGCGCTTGTTCTGCATCCTTGTCTCTGTGACTCCGACGTTCTCCCGCGCTGGTCACGAGATATTGCCTACAGCTGCTCTTGCTCGTTGGTTTTGACACACATGCCTTCACACCAAGTAAGGCCGCTTTCAATTTCACAAGTTATACACGAACATCTCTAGTAGCGATCGTTATGTGCTAACGCAGTTTACTGTCGCTCTTCTAGGTATATAAATCAGTTTGATTGTTCCGCATTTAAATGGAGAATAAAGAGAAAAATTATCTTTCGCGCATTTGTAAACTACCCTTTGACAGCGCGAAAACCACAACTCTTGCCACGAGAAGGTGCGAAAACGCGCAAAAATAAAATGCATGTGGCGACGCCACCTTTCTCGCACAAACTCGCTGCGACGTCAGAGACTTTGACGGCGTGTACCAGGGCATACAAGGTTGTTTAGCAGCAAAAATGCAGCGCATTATCCTTGGAGGGGGCAGAGACGTAGCCCACCACGTTTCAGAAAATTTCGTTGAGACAATGCAGCCAAAATACGGGAAGAACACTTTAAAATACGTGACGTCACGCTGACGTTCGTATGCGGAGATCTCGGCATGATAGTAAAAAAAAGAACAAAAAACTTTGGCTTTCATTTTGACTTATATTAATAAACCTATGATGGTGAAATTACCTACAGCAAACATTAAAAAAATAATTTATAAGTTTAACTTGATTCATTTTGTCACTTTATAATGTAGAAAATGATTTATGCATAGGGCAAGTGGAACCTCCACGCTCGCTTCAGCCTCTTGCAAATGTCTCGCCTAGAAATAGCATCTTTTGAGCGCTCAAACGCACACCAAAAAAAAAAAAAGAAGAAAGTTTAATAACAAAAATGTCGGTCTAAGGGCACACTGTACACAGCCTAGCATTAATTTACGCTTACACACGCAGTGGCCGATAATTCAAGAGAAGGCACCAATAAAAAGTTGCCTGGGCATATCATATGTTATTAGCTAAATTGCACAGCGTTGGCAGTCATCTTTGTAGGTTTCGCAAACGGGGCTTGAAAGACATTACGCCAAAGTTGCCGCCAACAGATACTTCGACAGAGAGACGAAAGCAAGGAAGCGATCCGGAGCATCAGTCTCTTTCCAAGAAGCTCAGCCTGCACAGTGTTATTCTTGAAGCAGCAGCTGAGCCTTACATGCCGTAACTGAGAACGACGAACGAAAATCCGACGGCCATGGAGCAAGGAAGACATAAGCTAGTAAACTAATGCTTCACTTGACGAAGACAAAAGAGAAAACTTACGTAAGTGTCACGCGCTGCACCCGGGTCACGTTCTTTCATTTCAGCCCGATGACAAAATATATAGGCCAGTGTCAGAGCAATAGGCCGAGGATGCAGCGTGAGAGTGGGCGCAATAACGCGAGCCTCAATCCCTGACGTCAATCAAAGGGACTTGCGCAGAGCCTTAATACTGCAGAGGACACGACTGTTACATGGGGTCGACGAAAAAGAAAGTAAGGTCTAAATCGCTGAAGGCGCCTGCTTAACACAGTTTCGCAGAACGGCGAAAGACGGGCCTGCTACCACGGCTCACTATAGCCATCAGTGCAGAGCGAAGCCGCTAGTTGCCATGAAATAGTGTTTAATGGTAATATACTTGATAGTTATGTAGCGTGTATAATGGTTAATCGGCAGAAAACTACAAAAGAGCAGAAATAAAACGACGAAAAGTTAGACACTACGAAGAAACCGATAAAACAAATAGGACAAGAAGAAGACAACGTCATAGTTCCTTTCGGGAATCGCAACACTCAGCGGAATACATTTCCTGCATTTTGCCACACGTGTGTGGGAAGCAGACAGTAAACTGCCTCAAGTCTATACTTGTACTCTTGCGCCCAGAGCTGTGCCCTTCAAACTTCCCTCTTTGTGCTCGTAACAAACGCGGTGCGCGTTCGCTCGCCCAGCTGCACGCCACATATAATCTCGGGTATTAAACGAGCTCCGGTGGGTTTGCTCGAGTACGCACGAGTCTGGTCCCATAGACACGGAGCATTTCGTACGCAAATGTGGCTCGTATGAAAAGACGCGGGGCCAGTCGCAAAAGCGGATGCACAGTTAAAAGGAAGCCGGACGAGAGCGATTTATTGCAGAAAAACAAAGAAAAATTATGCACGAAAAGCGTAACGGACGTCGCCGCACGAAGTTTAAGCCCAGCATACGCTGTTACGAGTGTATTCCACATGTATATACCTCGGAAAGAATAATGGATCCGGTGCACGAAACAGGGAGCTGCGGTAAGACAAAGACGGCACCGTACCCAGATTCAAGATGCATACACAAAGCACATGTGGTCTTCGCTATAAAATGAAATCTGTAAAGATAGGCACTTAGAAGCGGCAACTAAACATAATTAAGTTGCTACGGTAAACAAAATTAACAGTGATAGAACTACTTCTCAAACGTAAACAAAAAATAAAAAGCTTGTAAAGAGAAGAAAGACCACGAGAAACAACTCGTGGAGGCAAAAGGACCTTGCAAACGCAGCGAGTGCTGCGGTGGTTCTATGTGTAAACTTAATTTTGACTTATTTCCTAATATAAATATGTAAATGTAGTCCGCCTAAGCCGACTGTACTTTAGCCGGTCCAGAAAAGCGTCAGGTTGGCATGCCCACGCAGGAGTTGGGAATAAGGAAGTCAGAGCGGAAGGATAGACGCTGTTACAGAGCAAATCAAGCCAAAAGACAGTGAACATTACGCCAACACCGAACTATTAGAATAACGGAAAAGGAACAAAAGTTCGGACTAATAGGAAACGGCGCAGATTCCTCGCCGCGTTAAGGATAGCCTAATGATAACGTGCGCATAAATAGAGGGCAGAAAAGAGCAGAACTTGGCGCACCGAAAAAACAATAATGACACCCTCGCTTTCAAAAACTTTGTACGCGGATAGCAGACGAACGGCAGTAGCACAAATGGTTCAGGGTGCGGGAATGTCTGTTATTAAACTAATTTAGAAAGGTGGTTAGGAACGGAAATGATGAGGCTGCAGAAGTAAATTGTGAATGGGGTAAAGTCGACAGATGCTGAGGTGAGCCGCACGTGGCTGATAATATAAGACTTGGAAAATTTCAGTTCAAGAAGAAAAAAAAAGCTCCTTATCGCTACTCGCGAAAAGCTTTCCCAAAAAGATCGCGCAACGACGCGTCGGGGCTGATCTTTTTTCGAGAAACGTTTTCCCTATATATACATTCAACGCTTATTATTCCTGAGCATGCCAAGCCTTTATGTTACAATTTAGATGTCCCAAGAAAGCTGTTTTCTTGAACAGGCGGCAGCACAGGCAATAAACTAACGGAAAAGCTGTATGCCGAAGTTCAAGAAAGGTATATAGCTCATTAGGAAGTGAAATGGTGTAAATATAGCGAAATTTAGGAGCGCCTCGGGTGCGATTCTGTTATTCTTGCGGTGCAGCTGACCGTTCAAGAGCAAGGGATTCCACTAAAAGAGGGACCTCGAGCGGAGAAAAGGTAAGAAAAAGTGTACGTAGAATTACAATATCCCATTTGCGAATTCAAAAACGAAAAGCATAAAAAAATAGAGAACAAAGTGCACGTAATGAAATACAAGGCAGTATGCGATGTTTAGCATTAGAATACCAAAGTTTTCGCAGCGAATGCTAGATCAACAGAAAAAAAGAAGGAGGCATTGAACGACAAGTATAAGCTGACAGGCACTCGACGAAGACCGGGAGCCAACAGACAAGCACTACATGTTATAGAGTTAAACATGAATCCTTGTGGCGGTAAAGGTGAACACGGTGCTTTAGTCAGTTACTGCCCCAATATGCGTCCGTAACCTACACATCACAGCTGCCTCATTGATAATGCTATCATTCGGTAAAAACAGATTGTCACTGGGTGCCGTCGCTATTAGCACCGGCCAGCGCGCCTTAGAACAGCTCGGCACCTATGCGCTTGTGTATATTATAAACGCGCATGGAGCTACAGGCAAGGCGGGAGGTAGAGCGGATAGGCACGAACGGCGTTGCTTCATGATTAAAAGATCAGATTCCGCAGGGTCTAGCTGAGTTCAAGCACCTATACGCAAAGACACATTGAGGTAGAAAGAGTGGAAATGGTATCGTTAAGCCTCTAGGCGCTGAAGAACGTCACAAGTGGCTTCAGAGCATATAAGAGCCCACGGGACCAGAACGCCTCGGAGCTGCAAGCAGAAGTGGTACGACGATCCAATCAGGCAACGATGCACGCGAGGGGCTTCTCGCCAGGCGCGCCCGCGGGCACAGACGAGTGCAATAAATGTGGCAAGACGTGCGTGCTGCTATGAAGGCACGAGTTTGTGGCCAGAGTTTCGCTGGCGCAATCCGCTGCCAGCACTTTATAACGCCCTCTTCCGTCGGGAAGCAAGTGGAGCAACACGAACACTCCGACAGGGCTGGTGCGAGTGTGGCTGGGAGTGGGCCACCGCGAACAGCGAGCTGTCACAGATACACTATGCATGCGGCTGAGCAGTAGGCGGTGCGCTGAGCAGCAAACTCTGCCGCCGTAGATGTCATTACATACGACACTTCAAACTCTGTTGTGACTGCTGCAGCCGGAATGACAACGGCACCTGACGACCTGGTGGACAAGAACGACCCATCAGTATAAATCTGCCTTCGGTCCGAGTATGTATCATGTAAATGCAGCAGCGTCGCTGGTTGCAATGCTGTTCTTGAGTGGCTGGTCTGCCTTGTCCCGAGAATTGTAAGGCCTATCTATGGCTGCTCGAAGCACCAGAGATGGACATGTAATTTTCGTTGCTGGCGTATATACTGATAGAATACTGTTTACATGATTGACTACTAAGTATAAGAATCTAGCTCGAGGTCTTTCGCACGTCAGCAGGATCAAGTGGTGATCGGTGATTTGAAATATCAAGCGAGAGAAATGATTTGGTGCCATGTCCCGTCTCTTCAATAGTTCTTTCCTTTCGATTTCAATTGTAGCACTAAGAAGAAAAAAAAGCAGACGTCAAATAATGGTTGATATCCAAGAGGAAACTTATATAAGTTAGCCTGATGTCGAGATTTGTATTTTACAATAATGCAATAGCTTTCAAAGTGCCATATTGTTTTTTGGCCGTCAAAGCGCAGTAAATTTTATCGAAATTTGTTCAGCTGAATCTCGTATTCGCAATCCTTCATTACCAGCGAATGCTTTACTTGACCCGAGCAAACTCTCTAAAAATAAACAGCGTCACGGTGAGAAGATGCGGACCGCGCAATCAATGTTTTTTTTTTTTTTTTCCCCATGTTCTAGTCTCCTCTCGTTTACTGCCAAGCAGTCTCTCATGGAGCACACAGCACATTCGCTGTTGCGTATCATAAAGTAGTTACTCGTTAATGATATATCAGCGTCGAATTAAAGCGAGCGGTCAGTTGAGATTTCACAACAATATTGAAGAGCGTCAAGTTCAGGTACGAAACATCATAGAGCCGGTTCAGCGCCGTTTTCTTACGCCTGCGCTGTTGTCTTAAAAATACGCTTAATGGAAATTTGTTGTTCATTCAGTGCGTCTTGCCAATATGACGTAACGACGCCCGAATGACTGTTTCGTACGCAGCGCCGGTAATTGCGCCCGATCTTGCATCACAAACAGAAAGCTCTGTTGTTCTTAAGTTTCACGAAGGAAGCCAATCTGGCGGAACATGTACAGTACCAGCACGCGCCACGGCTCTAAGGAAAACAACACGCGGAATAGGTTAAATTTCCGAGCGTAAACAACGCGTCAGCGTGATCCGTAGCTCGTTCCACAGAGCGTACTGTGAAAACAAAACAAGCCACGGGAACAATCGATAATTGCCTTCTATCGATTTATTAAATGTTCTTGAAAATTGGGGTTTCTCTTATTCAAACCTGCTGTTAGGTCACGCAGTGTGTGTGTGTGTGTGTGTGTGTGTGTGTGTGTGTGTGTGTGTGTGTGTGTGTGTGTGTGTGTGTGTGTGTGTGTGTGTGTGTGTGTGTGTGTGTGTGTGTGGTGTGTGTGTGTGTGGTGTGTGTGTGTGTGTGTGTGTGTGTGTGTGTGTGTGTGTGGTGTGTGTGTGTGTGTGTGTGTGTGTGTGTGTGTGTGTGTGTGTGTGTGTGTGTGTGTGTGTGTGTGTGTGTGTGTGTGTGTGTGTGTGTGTGTGTGTGTGTGTGTGTGTGTGTGTGTGTGTGTGTGTGTGTGTGTGTGTGTGTGTGTGTGTGTGTGTGTGTGTGTGTGTGTGTGTGTGTGTGTGTGCGTGCGTGCGTGCGTGCGTGCGTGCGTGCGTGCGTGCGTGCGTGCGTGCGTGCGTGCGTGCGTGCGTGCGTGCGTACGCAATTGTCAAGAACACATAAGGTGCTAAAATCAAATCAAAGTGCGCTTCATTGAGCAATTACCTTATAAACAAAAAAAAAAGCTTTACCTACAAGCGAGGAACGAGAAATCCCAGTACGGTGTTTTCGAGAGGACGGTGAGGCGCGTGCGCTGGTACACATAGTTAAACGCATACCCCATTTCGGAAAGAATAGTTTCAATGGTTTCTGGAGGAAAAATGGAGATTCAAAGATTCATATATGTCACACTGTGTGGGACCGTTATGCAAAGTATTGGCACGTGTACTTAGCAATACATCACAAAACGATCCTGAACAAAAATATATAAAGGAAGAAGTAAAAAAGAAAAGAAAACACATGGAGATGAACGCTGAAATTTTTGCCAGGGTCCTGCAACAGTTCGCAGTTCCAAGCAACACAATTGCGACGATTTAAAAAAAAGCGGCCTATGATAATCTACAAACGATGAAGGAATGCGGGGTGCGTTCCCACACGTCGCAAACAGATCGCCGCATTCTTGCACTGTCGCCGCGTTGAAGATACACGTCGACACTTGTCTCCACAAGGTCGCAGGCGAATGGTGCTTACGTAAAACGATTTTCAGCAGACAAAGCCCTTAAACGGAGCATTGCGTAAGCCGCTGTGTGCCACGCAACAAAAGTATGTCGATCGTGCCAGATGCACAATCGTCGGCAGAAGGCAACAGAGGCAAGAATACCTTACGCAGATTGTTTCGTCTTTTTTATTCGTCTCACGTACATACATACATTCCCTGACCCTGTTATCACGTACGCTGTAGGGGACAGAAAAGCCGATTCAGCCTTGAATTCTTCACTGCGTAACGAAAAGCGGGCAGAACGATACTCGAAAACACGCGAGTGTAGGATGACGATGATGATTAAAGCTTTATTTCTCCCAAAAGGTGGGACCGACCCAGAAATCGGTTACGCTGCTATAAGACGCGACGACTGTTTCAGGAGAAATCAAGATCGATTATTGATAACGCATAAATGTTCTTCGCCATGAAGAAGCAAATGACGCAGTAATGAAATTGTGTGTTCGCGCGCAGCAAAGTTCCCAGAGAAAGCGTGGCCGCCGGGGATCGGCCGGCCGTGCCGCCGCAGTTAAACGGGTCGGGAATGATACGCTGTTGCACCGGCTACATTGTTCGTTGAACAATAAACAAGAAAAGGTTCGCCCGATCATTATGCCTCGCAGCTGTTGTTAGCACGCGGATAGAGGAAGGGCCACCACAATTGTTCTTACGTCACTTCCGTGTAATGTAATGCGGTCATCGCGGGCTCTCAAAAGTGTAGTCTGGGTACGAATCGTTTTAAAGAGGTCGCTAACACCTGCTGCGAACACTTCGAGCTGATTTCTACATCAATACAATAACATCGATGCACTTCAAAATCCCAAACTCTCGAACTTTCTGACACTCGAAGAACTCGTACTTTTTATTTACAAGCTCCAAAGGTAAGCATGTAAAACGAATCATGAGAATGTGTGGGTTTCGGAACGCGTAGAGCCAGTAACCGTACTTTGCTGACGGATTCATGTTCCACAGTGACGACCGTAATGCCAAGTGGTAGACGATGTCTTCTTTGGGCTTTTCTTGCTATAAGCAGTTCAGAATTCTGTGGTGCGCACTTAAGTCCCCGCGCTCGTGCGTATTGTTGGGCGACATCCGCTGCTACTTGTAGCGCGTCCTGTATTTCACGAACTGAGCGTCTGGTGGAATATGTTGTAATATCAGCATATAGCGCATGCCTGACAACTAGCAGAGGAGGTTGTCCGCTCATTGCTGCATTAAATGGCACGAGAGAAAGTACTGACCCTTGTGGCATGTTTTTATTTATTTATTTATTTATTTATTTATTTATTTATTTATTTATTTATTTATTTATTTATTTATTTATTTTTTTCGAATAGGGATGAAGTAAGTCTTACCGTGTGCTTCCGATTCCAATTGTCGCTGTGCGATGTTCGAGGAAAGCTCGGACATAATCGTATGTTCGTCGGTCGCATTTGGCTACCGCTAGATGGTGTCTAATAGATCATGAGCTATGTCATCGAACGCGTCATTTAGACAGACTCAGGCCAGTATTCGTGGTGAGAGAGATTACCGGCTCCGAATGCGAGGCTAACCCTGCCTCTATAAAATACTTCGACCAACAAACACACCTATGAATAAAACATCGCACCGCGGTTATTTATTTCGCGCCCCCGCGGAGCGGGAGCAATGACACGTCGACTCTGTGATTACGGAACATCCTACAACGAGCAAATGAAATGGGATACCACGCATTTAAAATTTTCCAATCTGCGATCAAGTTTCTCGAAACGGGAGTGCCGAACTTCGCCAAGCGTATTTCGATATTGCATGCACGAACATTTCACTTGCATCAAGTTTCAGTGCGTGCCGCGTATTCATGCGGTCAACAACCTAAAGCGATGTTTAGAAAGGCAGAGACCCCAGCTAGTTGGTAGGAATCCAACATAAAGGGTAAGGCGTGCAATCACGGTCACAAGAGAAAATAACAACGTTAGTGTCGTCGATTCGGCTGCCAACGGCATTTATGTTGTCTTGTTGCCTTCTCTTGTGCCCGGGTTTTCCAAAGTGACGCACTGGCGAAGATGTTTTCAGAAACGTAAGCTCGTAAACAGTTCTCCGGTGTCGAAGAGATGGAGCACGGATAAAGTAAAAAGAAAACGATAACTCGAGAACATAGGCACGTTAAGGGACTGCGCGTGTAAACACGGTCACAAGAAAGAAGCGAAAACACCACAAACGCCGAAACTTGACTTATCTTTTGTGTCCGCGTTTGCGCGTCCAGGCCTTTAACACGAATACGTACCAGCTAGCCCAGCTCTCTCTTATTCTAAACATAGGCTGAACAATGTAAAATTCATTATTGTAAAGGCTGAGAGAGTTGCTGAAAAATTTAGCTCAGAGATAACTGAAAGGATGAAAAATAAACCAAAAAGTAATGTTTGCTTGAGGCCGACCGAGTTATGAAGAAGAAGAAAAAAAAAGGAGCACGAACAACGCAGGCAGAAAGAGAGATAGAGGGAGAGACGACGCTTGAAAATATGCGCAGATACAGGGTGATTCAGATAAAAAAGCCCGAAGTATTAAAAAAATTAAGCATAGGCGCTACGCGTCTCCGATTAGCACAGTATTGTTCCAAGCCATATAGAGCACGTCAAAATCTTTTATTTTTCCAATCCGCAAAGCTCGGCATTTAACAAAGATTGCTTCATGAAATTTTTAAATAGTAACTCTAGAGAAAAATCTTGATTACAAAAGTTGTAGCGCTTGTTCAGAAACATCGAATTTTTCGATCTACGGTAAGACATCTCCCCTGCTTAATTTTTTTCCGGCATTTCTTTAAAGCGCACCAATTAAAAAAAAAAAAAATAGCACGTGACTGCCGCCTAACGCGCGGCGCTTTTAGTGCCCTCAAATGTAAGTTGAACGAATTATCAAAGTCTGCCCCGCACGGAGGCGGATTGAGCAGGCTATTGGTGACTGCGATGGACGCTAAATGATGGTAGAGGCGTATACCGTCTTAAAAAAAAAAAAAGAACAAATTATACGAAAGAGCGGCCGTCACGTGCGAGTGCATATTTTATCTCGGTCCTTCATCACGCTGTCACCCTCAACCCTTCAAATGTGTTTCTTCATGGGTGCGAAAAGAAAAGAAAAAATGCCTACGCTGCATCAAATGCTGCCTACGTTCTGATGTGGCATTTGCTTCGTAGCTGCCGCTTTTTCGCTGAAGAACTTTTTCTTTCTTTTTTTCTTTTTTTTTTTGTTCTTGAAACGGTATGCTCCTTCTGTCGCTTAACGTCCATCGCAGTCACCGATAGCCTGTTCAATCGACGTCCGTGCCCGAAGCAGTCTTTGATAAATCGTTCAACTTACATTTTAGGGCACTGAAAGCGCTCCGTGGAAGCCACGTGTGTATTTTTTTAAATTCGCGCGCTTTAAAGAAAGACCAGAAAAAAAATTAAGCAAGGGAGTTATCTTACCATAGATTGAAAAATTCCATGTTTCTGAACAAGCGCCACAACTTTTGTATTGAAGATATTTCTCCAGAGTTACTATTTAAAAAGCTCATTAAGCAATATTTGCTAATTTCCGAGCTTTGCGGACTGGAAAAAAATATTCTGACGTGCTCTATTTGGCTTAGAACAATACTGCGCTATTTGGAGACACGTAGCGCCAATGCTTATTTTTTTAGTACTTGGTGCTTTTTATCTGAGACACCCTGTACGTGCAAAAACGGTCAATGCAAAGCTATGCGCGCTCAGGAACGCATTCTGTCCGTGGGTGACGAATATAAGAATGAAATAATAAATAAGAAACTCATACAGCGTACTTTATCGCCTCAGAGTACAGCGACACCTCGTCACTCGTTTCTAGAAAGCGCAGGCGCTTCTTCTCAGAGCCCTATCGCTGTTACAAAGCAGATACGAAGGTCCTGGGCCAGCTGTCTCCAAACGAGTTTTCCTGCTTCTTGGACTCCCCCCCCCTCCCCTCATTTCGGAGAACGGATTAGACACCTACACCTGCTGTCTTTTCCCTGAACTGAGCGCTTCGGCGGGAAGCTGGCAGCTACGCGCGGGTCGCCTCTGTGGGACGCGTATTTGCATCGAGTGTGCTTTTGGTTAAAGCTGGTCCGACGTGGAGAGTGAGAGCGCAGTGGTCCCTGGCGTGCCATCCTGGGGGCGGTGACCTATGTGTCGAAGAGACGGACCCTCCAAAGGCATGCATGCTTGTGATTGGACGTTTGCTAGTTATGCAGCTTCAAAAGGCATGCACGTTTGTGATTGGACATTTCCAATTAAGGAGTTTCCCTATCTTGGGAATGAAGCGTATTTAAGGGGCAGCAGAGCGTCTGCTCGGAACGGATCGATCGGACTAGATGTCGTTCTGACGATTATGTCCTCTGTGATATTGTAAATAAACGTCTGTTAAGTTTTCCTCAACGCCGGTCTCTCTGCCTCGGCTTCCTGCTGTTCTGGACGTCCCTGGGCCTGCGGTACGACTCCCGCCGCTCAGCTCCACGCTACCCCCTGAGTCCGCGTCGGCCAACGTCGCCGCTCGTAACAACTGGTTGCAGCGGTGGGATGGATCCAATACCCACCCGTAACATCGCTTAGTTTCGAATGCGGATAGTCATATCGGCTATGGTCATAACAAGACATACCGTATGCAGGAGCACGTAACGTATAACGTGGGCAGTATGGCAACCAGTTCCAAGGAAACACTAAAAAGTGCGCACCAGTAGCGATGATCCAGAAGAAACAACACCACCAGAGTAAGAGCTTCCGCTTCGTGAAAGTGTTCGCCTGGTTCATTCGAAAGCGCAGTCAAAATTATGCATGGCGCTGAACGGAACGAGCCAGTGCGTGGCTACCACGGCATTCAGATACACAATTACTCCTCGCCTCCTCGTCGTCCAAGCTCCTCGTCTATGAAGCGGTGTCTTCAACAACACTTAGGTCAGTAGGCAAGAAATAAAACAAAATGAAGCGCGAAATGTACGCACGGTTAACGACAGACTTCATAACATTAATGGCAAGGAGTGAGCAGGAACTGCAACCCGGCTAGGTAAGACCAAACAAGGCCACAGCACGCCCTGCACTGGTTTTCTCTTCCTCCTATGAATATTCACTAACCGGCCGCATTTCCTACGCCAGTGACGCGAGAACTTTGTTGCATGGGAAACGACGGGCAAGATACCCGGTCATTAAGAAACAACATAAGCGCTTTAAGTCCTGTATCGCATAGACGCGCTAAATAGGAGCGTCCTGTAGCGCAACGCACCGCAACGCGAGATGTTTCGACAAATCAGTTGTTGTAATTTTCACACCGACTACGTAAAGCCAGTAGCGAGGATGAAATTTTCTCGAAAAAGATGACACCCTCACACCACAGACATAAAAAACCGACTTAATCTACAGTATCAAGTACGTTAAAAATTGTGGCGAGCAAACAACAGAAAATTAGTGTGCATAACTTAACACGTACATCACACAACCAGATGCAACAAAGTAAAAGACGATCACACATATTTTCAGTGTCAGGGGTTCCCGCCAGGACTGAACTTATTTAGTAGTAAAAAGCGACGATACGGTGTTGTACCATGAGCACAATATCATAAAAATATTCCGTTCTAAAGTGAGGTCCAACTGATATTACTCTCGAGGCACAGCGATGCCGTGTACGTAAAATGATGATAACTGTTGAGGTTTTACGTCCCAAACCCACGATAGGATCATGAGAGATGCCATAATGGAGGGCTCCGGAAATTTCGACCACCTGGAGTTCTTTAACGTGCCTGAAATCGCACAGTACACGGCACTCTCGCATTTCGCCTCCATCGAAATGTAGCCGCCGCAACTCGGATTCGATCCCGAGACCTTCAGGCCAGCAGACAAGCACCGTAATCATTAAACCACCGCGGCGGTGTATACGTAAAACGACTCAACTGCGTTTTGCAACTACGCAAACATTACTCGCAAGTGCATCTATTCTCGAAAGCAGTTACGTACAGTCGACGCCAGAACGACCACCACGCGCAGGCGTCTTCTACTACTTACAGTATACTCCTCGGCTGCTCAAGAAAAAAAAAAAGAAGTTTCTTTTGATAGGCATATTAACGCGCCGAATACACTTCCCTTTGACGTAGCTAGTTCGCCCGGTTTCGTGACGCTGCGTGCCATACTGGTGATGTCAGTGCGGCCTGAAGAGCGAAGAGCTAATGGCGACGAACGCGCCTAATCGTAAATCTAATATTTTCATTTTTTTTCGGCAAGTGAGAATAAGCATTCTGGACATGTCGTGTTAGGGTGGAAAATTTTCGCTGTTTTGGTTACACCACGCTATAGACAAGCGACGTTGGCATCATGCGAAAGATTTAGGCCAATCTCGAAGGGCAAGAAGCAGAATGGTTTTGCGTCAAACTGACCCATGTTGCAATACGCGCGATAATAGTTGTCCTAAAGCAGAGATGGGGCGGCTCTCGGTAAACAGATAGACCAATACCAAAAAAAAAAAAAGTTACGTGGAAAATGTTTTATAATTAAGGTGGACGCTCGACATCTAGCTGGTAGAGGCGCAGGAGGGAAACATGCTAGACAAAAAAAAAAGAAAAAAAAGAAAAATAAAGGCGAACCGGAAGAAAACCTTCAGTGACCATTCTCGTGGCGATCAAATCTGGAAACGGTCGCCTGGCCACTCAAGGTAAACAAACAAGCAAACAATAAGTGAATGCTTACTGAAAAACCAAAAAGACGCGTACCATCAAGGAAAAAGTAAGGACAGGACAGAAAGGGCGTCATTCGCAACTAACTTTATTCCCAGAATATCAGCGACATATATAACCACAGCGACCCTGCGCGCGCACATCGCCTCACAAGCTCGTCAGAAAACACGCGATAACATGATCAACTAATCGAAAAATGAATCGATGAAACTAAATTCACCCCCACGCAGAGCAACAGATGTGTCACTAACACAGCATTCTTTCTTCTTTCTAATATAGTATGCTTCCATAATTTCACACGCTAAGACATCGTTACTCTTTCCAAGAACGGAAACACTGGCAAACCCAGGCTCACACTTGCAGGAACCACAATGCACAGGCAAATGTGCTGAATGTTTATTTTTCACCGAAAGTTCGTGCTCCCTCTAGTTCGTACGCCCTTTCTGTCCTGTACTTACTTTTTCCTTGATGGTACGCGTCTTTTTGGTTTTTCAGTAAGCATGTACCAACTAGCCCAACAAAAAGTTCTATTAAATAAGTGAATGCCAGCGTCAATCACTTCCGGCTCTGAGAGAGGCCCTTTGTCCCCCGCTGCTGCGATAACAGTGCTTCAGCGACAGCCTGAAA
Organism: Rhipicephalus sanguineus; assembly: GCF_013339695.2. Taxonomy (NCBI): domain Eukaryota; kingdom Metazoa; phylum Arthropoda; class Arachnida; order Ixodida; family Ixodidae; genus Rhipicephalus; species Rhipicephalus sanguineus. The sequence goes on along the minus strand of NC_051180.1, from coordinate 10,437,175 downwards.
AATCATTACAGCGAAGGGAACAGCCAATGAGCGCTAAGTACGTGCACAGTTTAGCAAAATTACCACCGCTCTTACTTGAGCGTGTGAGTCCGAGACGATGGTGGCGATATGGGCTTGTTGGTGAGTCACATAGTTGGAAAGGTATCTAGATTTCGGAGCAAAACATGGCCAGAAGAACAAACGAAGACGAGGCAAGGGCGAGAGTCTAAGATTATTTATAGAAACCTAGCGAATCCTTTCGGCCGCTGACCACTTTACCACCAAGGCGCCGCTATCATTGTCCGCAAGAGATGGATTATTCGCGCTTGCCATGAATAGTTGTCCACATATGCAAGGTAATCATTCACGTTTCTTGATGTATTCTTGAAGTAACAGTATTGCTTCTTTTTAGTGCGTAGGTACGACTGATTCCAGAAATAAAATTTTCATTGTTGAAAATTAGTGCTTGTTCCGTCTTCGTTTCTTCTCTTCATGTTTGGCTGCGCTGTCCAGATACCATTTCAACTATGACTCCGAGACCAGTGGCGGATATATTATTACGCCCCGAAAATTTGTACAGCTCACCGCGGTAGGAAGATACACCTTGGCGCAGCGCGCATTTCCTTCTCGATTTCAAAATTTCGCTTTCTCGTTTCCTCACCCAACAAAATGAGAAAATGCCCAAATAAAGAACGCCACATGCCGTTGCCATAGCTGTGAATCTTTAAGCGATCTCGGAGAATACCTGAGTGACACACATTCAGGTACCGTGCGAGAACACGAGAATATAACCTACGAGAACGGAAATCTGGTCGAGTTTGTAAGAATGCATCATAGAGCAGGTAGTACAAAAGCACGTCGACACAAGCCAGGCACATAAACATGAGCGCTCGTCTGGTGTTTATGTTCCTGGCTTGTGTCGACGTATTTTTTTTCGCTACCTGCTCTGTGATATATATCTACGATTTCTCATATGTTCACAGTAGGTCTTGCAGTTCGTCACACGGAAGAGCGATGTAATCTTTCAACATAAACTACGAGTCACCCGGGCACTAACTTTCAGCACGCAGTCGTAAAGTTCTCGTCGCTCTAATATAATAATATCCGGTGTTTTACGTGCCAAAATCACGTTACGATTACGAGTCACGCCGTTGTGGAGGGCTCCGGAAATTTCGACCACCTGGGGTTCTTTAACCTGCACCTAAATTTAAGTACACGAGCCTCTAGCATTTCGTCTCCATGGAAATGCGACCGCCGCCCGGGATCGAACCCGCGACCTGCGGGTCAGCAGTCGAGGACCGTAACCACTGTGGCGGCTAGCTTTCTCGTCGCTGTAAAGATGGAAAGCTCATCGCGCATTACGCCCTAAAAGGAGTCAACCCTAATGACCTCGCGAAACTGCGTGCCTTGAAATTGTAGCAACAACCTGAAGAAACAACAAAAAAGCTTTTGACAAATGTTATACTTTACGAGAACGCCGTTAATTCAACCATAGGCAACAAAACAGCAAAAAAAGACGAAATACAGGCGGCATGCCACGCGCATGACCTCCCGTTGTCATCTGCGGCGTCGCCTACAGGACGAAAAGGTCACCGCTCGTTAAGCTTGTTTGCGAGGTTCGGTTGCACAGGCTGAACGTGCTCTACCGAACAGGCGGGCGATTCACCGTTGACAAAACAAGGTGTGGGCGCCTCTCTCATTTGCGTTCCCTCCACTTTTCCTTCCCGCGGGAAACTAAAGGCTCTGTTTATTTTTTGTTTCTTTTTTTCGAAAGTCTGCCCTTAGGCATAATAATTATTGATTCAAAAATACACATACAAATTTGTGCTGGCGAGGATGATGGAATGCTACGCGTCTCGTGTGGAAGCTCAGCGCCTGCGAAAACACTTTCGTGTTATTAGCAATGTGAAGATGATAGCAAATTTCGCCACAGTGCGACAGAATTGCTACACGGCGCATTTCATTTCCAAAAGGTATCGTAGCTCCACGTTATTCCAGGTATTTAACTATTCTTTTATCGGAAACAGTGGTGTTACTAAAGAAGTAAATCGGATGCGACAGTCACCTTGACAAGTCTCTATAGCCACAAAAGTAAATAAATAAATAAATAAATAAATAAATAAATAAATAAATAAATAAATAAATAAATAAATAAATAAATAAATAAATAAATAAATAAATGTTAATTCGTGCAGAACATAAAGCTATATTACACTATTACACTATACAATTCCCTCTCGTTGGAAATAAGAACCTCTTACACCTCCATCAACCCTGATCTTAGTTTGAGAGCGCCGACATTAACGAACTTGAAAAAAAAAAAAAAAAGAAGCCGAATGCTGAACATTGTACGTCGTATATCTGTTCTCTCCTGCATCACAAGACTCCATGGAGCACGTATCCAAGAAGGGGAAAAATGCCATCAAATAAGTCGGGTTAAAGTAAACAGCGCACTTAAGCTCACTGTCCCTACCGATGATGTAGCTGCAGAAGAGCGACGCAAATAGTAATGAGCGCACATCTATACAGAGTAGTGCGCGCGCGGAAATAATTCCATTTGCTTCAGCTTTATTCTTGGCGTACATACGTTCGCTCGTGCACTGTCCTTAACATAACACTTTAGATTAGACTCAAGTGACTGGAAAATTAACAGAGTGTCGACAACCGACGGCGAAGCTCGCTCAATTATTCAGCTCCATTCAGACTACACATCCGGATGGAAAGAACAGAAAGCTAAACACCACATCGCTAGCCTGCACCGGCAGCGCAAGAAAGAACAGGGAGGATTTAATGATAACGGCACGCAGAATATTTGCTGATAGTGCGTAAGACCGCCCCTTTGAAAACGTGAGAACAAACGACATTAAAGACGGGGAAAATACAGTAGGGTCCTTTTGGGCACTCAACACATACCTAACGAGGGCAATATTATCATACAAAATAATCAGCAATCGCTACTTACGGGCATGTATTGACAATGCGTGTATTGTCGAGGACTTCGCGAGGCCCCAACCGGCCACTTATACGGATTAGGCCACCACGCCGGGTCAGCAGCTGCCCCGAGACGTTGGATACATAGCTCCATGCATCAGCCGCTCCTCGACTTTATTCCTACGCATTCTCATTGAACATACGCCGCCGCTAGAGCATACTTTAAGTGGGCGTTCTTGGAACTGATAGTAATAATCGATGAGGTTTTACGTCCCAAAACCACGATATGATTATGAGGGAGGGCTCCAAACAATTTTGACCATGTGGTGTTCTTTAACGTGCACCTAAATCTAGGTACACGGACCTCGAGCATCTCGCCTCCACCGGAATGCGGCCGCCCAGGCCGGAATTCAATCCCGCGACCTTCGAGTCATCAGTGGTGCGCCATAACCACTAGACCACCGTCGCGGATTAAGGAGAAGAGGGGGCTCCCTGCTCTTATTTGCGGACCGCACGCTGCGACGCAACGAAATCAATGAGGAAATGCGACGAGAATTTTTTTCAGAAATTAGTTGCTTAAAGTAATTCATTACATTACAAATTACAAGCCCACAAGAGGAACTCATTACATTACTCATTTAAGCAACGGTAATTCGATGACACTGTAATTCCACAACTGCGAAGTCTGATCAAGATCAATTAAATGCCTTAAATTTGAGATCATTCGCGCTAAAAACGATTATGCGTGTTCGTAATCAAAGCAGGAATATATGCTCGATCACTCCTATTCACTAGCTGAATAGCATCGGAAGTACGCGCCCACTAACAAAACACGACATCCGTAACACTCATGAGGAGATAGTAAGCAAACAACTGACTCGATTCTCAGTACTGCTCGTGGTATCAACGTGTACGCTTTATTCGCGCATAATATTTTACGTACTGCGCAGCAGTCCGGATACCCGAGCGCTGCTTCCGGGACAGCTAAACACGGCCGGCATTTTTAGCGTGCGATAAGATCCGTTCGGTTCCGGTAATTGCGCTGATACGCGAGGAAACTCAGACGACTGCATGCACCAGAACAGGGCCGCGCAGAGTATCTCTTAATTGCGGACTCCAGTCGAGTGGAATGCAGAGAATGACGCGACCTGGAATCGATACGAGGATCTATGTTTATACGAGAGCACGCCTATCGTACTAAAAGCCCGCTGCAAGGTAGGTTGCTGAATCCCTGATCCCAGCGACAGTATGCGAACAGTCGAGTGTATTCGCTCATGCGAACGGACTGCCAAGATTTAGTACAATAGTTGCGTGCTGCAATTGCCGAGTGAATAGGCACGCACGCTACCTCTACGTGCGCGAGGCATTCTCCGCCCTCGATTACACGGCGTTGGCTTCAGGGCTGACAAAGTTTTCGAGAGACGGAGAAGGCGCTTAATATCATAACTGCGCGGGTTTCACATGCCAAAATCACGGCATGATTATGAGGCAAGCCGTAGTGGGGGACTACGGATAAATTTAGACCACTTGGTGTTGTTCATCAACGGTGCACCAAAATCTAAGCACACGCGTGTTTCTTGCATCTCGCCCTCGTAGAAATGCGGCAGCCGTGCGGGGAATCGAACCCCGCCCTCCATCGTAGCAGCGCAACCGACAGAGCAGGCGAATCCCCTCGATCCATCCTGGCACCAGTAGTAAATACTCTGACACTCTGCCACGAAGGCCCAGGCCACGTTGTGAAAGGTTGGAGCATAGAGCCACACAACGTTGAAACTCCCGCACAGCCTGCACTTGCCATGCTGCGCGACTGCTAAAGATAGAAAATTGTTTCTCACATTTCGTGTGCAGTGCCTTAATCTCCTCAGACATCATTCCACTCGACGGTGTTGTTAAAGATAGGCCGGATTTATGGACACACTTAAACGTGTTCAAAGAAGGCAGCATACTTTGCAACAAGCTCTATCAAGCATTCGGTGCCGATGAGCCGGAGGAGCGGACAGCCTCATTCTGGAAAGAAAACTTGACCTTCCTTCAAGTCGTAGAATGCCATAGTAGGAACGTAGAATGCCATAGTAGGAACCAGACCAAAGGGACGTTCTAAACACATCTCACAAGACTGAGGGTGTTCTAGCCCACCGAGAATTCTGCCGGTCAAATCCCCACTGCCGGGCACGCAACGATACTGCGGCACAGTACTAACTTCTTGGTAGGAGCGAGATCACAGCTTCTCACCTTATATAAAGCCATACAACAGTGACTAGAATAAGGCCCTTAAGGCAGTGCCTTCCCAATGCTATTCAAGTTAAACACACGGTTTCTCGAACGCACCGTTGAGAGGACCGCACACGAAACTATAGAATCAAACGATATTCATAGGCGCACACCGCGACTGGCTGCTGCACGGCTAGTAGGCAGAACAGATCGTTCAGCATGGCCTTCCTGTAGAGGAAAACAAGTATGCCATCACAAAATACTTCAAACAGTTGGCCGAGATGCTCTATAGTCGTCAAGCACAACCACAGTGCGAAATGTGAAAATACCATTTTCGTGTGCTTGTTAAGCAGAACATATCTGCCACATTACTGAAGAGAAACCACGCCCGCACTTGAACAGCACCTTAAACGGAAGCACCGTTTCTAGTAGTTCAAGTGAACGTCAATCACCACCCACCTTCCTTACTTGTTTTACGAGGGACAGAAAAATCGCATCACGTACCTGAAACGAGAGAAAAAAACGGAAAGAACCATGTCCAGCCATTCGAAATGCGCGCACTTCGTGAATATTACAGAGTGACACAATAAACATGTCACCGGCAATAGTTCCTCAACTTTGATTGCGATTTCGCAACAAAACGGAAGGCGAAAACTGTGTTTATTGTTAACTGATAAATTCAATGCTCAAGTACAAATATCGCAGTAAACGTGTTTCACGAGAACGGAGCGCTCCGTCAAGTAACGCCTGTCGACTTCATAGGTCGAGCATTCATGACATGTACCTATACATATCAAAGTAATTTCGCGCAATAAAAAAGGGAGGGAAAGGGACATCATCCGAGGTGCGATAGCTTCTTTACTGTATAAATGTTGTTAAAAAAGTTTTGAAAATATACACCTTGTTTACGCGAACAAACTAACTGTGAACCAGACGCAAAGTAAATACGGTGACAAGCGCGGAACAAACAGAGCTATAAATATGCTTTCGAGGATGTAACTGCGCATTTCTTGACTCTAGTTCTAAGCTTAACGACGGGGCAGAAGAGTTGTTCGAAATCAACTTCTGACGGTGCGCTGAATCCGACGCCATAACGATAATCTTTTCCGGTTCTCGGGACCGATTCGCACAAATGGCTCCCGCTTCGCCGGCCCTAATCCCGCTCGAGGAAACGGTAAGCCCATACCAAATACTGGCGAGTCGGGAGGCCTCATGCGATGTCGAAGGATTAGTCGAAAGTGTTTTATCGAAGAATGCGCGAAACAGCGCATGTCTTGATCATAGGCAGTTTCCGGCGCAAAAACTTTCTTGCAGCCTCCTCGACGTGGCGCTAGAAAACTTCGCCCAACATAATCGTCATCGAAATATCATGTAGCAACACAACATTTCAAGACAAACAGTAAGTGCACAACCGACTAGCAGCGACCTTGGAAATAATCACTCTGACGGAATTGAGCGAGTGGTCGCGTCGTACAGTTGAGCAGCCGTTTTCGCTTAAAGCTTAGCGAGTTGTTAGCTGCCTGAGTACTGGAATCGCAGCCTCTTTGTTCCCGTCTTAGTCTGAATTGGAGAAAGCCAGCAATTAAGGAAGCGAAATACTCGACACGCGTTGTGTATGTCTTATAACTCAAGCTTGCACAGTTATCAATAAGGTTTGATCACGTCATCCTTGACAATGATTCAATATCTATAGGCCTGTTAATTTATAGTCATCGGTCTTACGTTATTTTTGCCTTGCAAATAACTCAGAAGAACGGCGGAAGTGGAAACATCCGTTTTCTCCAGAAAGTAAACAGCTGTCGTTATCGTAATAGCGCCTGGAAAGTTACCAGTTTCGCATTGTTTGGTAACGGGATAATAGCAAGTGTCGGACGCTATACAAATATCCACGCAAGTGAATATGTCCTTGGCCTCCTACTGCGCGCACTGTGAACTCGCTGATATGAGCAACAGATTACATAATGCAATGTACGTAAGAACAGGATTTTTGTTAGGTAATTGCGTAGTAATTCTAGCAAGCGCTTCCAACCGCTTAGAGGCATCAGGAGACAAAGATGTTGTTGCGGTGGTTACGGATGCACTTGAGCGTCCCAGCATCTTGGGTGTATCGTAGAGGATTAATTTTTTTTTAATTAGCGGCTGAAACCGCGCATCCTCGTTTCAAATAGCAATATGAAACGCATAGGGTGTCAGCACACGATAGGCGAATGAAAGTACACTGACGGCTAGCCTCACAAGTCCGCTATTTATTTCTCAATGATATTTACTCCTAAGTAATAGACTGAGAAATAAGTACGTGACTGAGAGAGCTACAGTCGGATGAAACTCTAGAAGGAAGCGGCACCACCACCCACAAAGGCGGATGCACACAAATCTGAACCAATGAGCACGACCTCATGAATGACCCTCTAAACATGTTTTCTGTACCTTCTAAATAGTTTCTGTAACCTCTGGTGTACCACAGGGGTCAGTTTTAGGACCCCTTTTGTTTTGTTATTCATTAACGACATCACTTCGGGTATCATATCATCATTTAGAATGTTTGCAGACGATTGTGTGGTATATAGAGGTCATCAGTAGCGATTCGGACAACAAGCACTGCAAAACGATTTGAATTTGATTGCCACATGGTGTGAAAGATGGAAAATGTCATTGAATGTGAAAAAAAGTGTCCACGTCACCTTTACTAGGAAGCCCTCACATTGCAGCAATCGTTACACACTTAATAATGCCACTCTTCAAGAAGTCCATGGAATATAAATATTTAGGTGTATATTTCACTGCTGATCTGAGGTGGAACAGACACTGCACTCATGTCAGGAACAGGCTATAGGAGCACTGAACTTTCTGAAACGTAACTTCAGTTGCTTGCCACGGAAACTCAGAGAGCAGTTGTATTTTACACATGTCCGCAGTATACTCGACTATGCGTGCGTCTGCTGGGACCCCTATACAAAGGAACTCATTACTAAACTTGAAAAAGTACAGAATAGAGCATTCCGTTTTGTCATTGGCAATTATGAAAAAATGCTTAGTATGACGGAAAGCAAAAAAATATTGAATTGGCCTCTTCTGGAACATCGTCGTCGTAACTTCAGATTAAAATTTTTCCATAGTATTTACCATTCTAAAACAGGGATAAACAGGCACTGTATTTTCAGCCACCCAGCTATGTTTCTCAACGAAGAGACCATCAGCTTAAGATACGTGAGATACCTTTAAGGGTGACACTTTTTGCTACTCTTTCTTGTTCGTACGATACGAGACTGGAACACCCTGCCAACTGAAACTGTCTGTATTTATTCAAATGACGTTTTTTTCCATGCTTATGAATGTATTGTTATGTGCTTATTATATGTAATGTACCCTCCCTGCTGTAATGCCTCTTGGCGAAGCAGGTACTTAATAAATAAATAAATAAATAAATAAGGCGCACGGTAGGCGACCCCGCCTTCGGAAAACGTCGCCGAGTACATGAGCGGGATTATTTATTCAGTCACAAAGGCAATCGGCTCCGTGCTTAGTTCACCTTGGCGGGGTCTTTCTACCTTGTTAAGTTGTATCCGACTATAGACGCGTGTGAAAATTAAGGCTTAACAATGACTACGCGACGGCTGATTAGTCCGCAAGAGTGAATTATGTATGTAATGTCAAATACATGCTGCGAATTACTGATCCACCCGATATTGCGTATATTTTCAAACGACTTCAAGAACATACCAGAAACAATGTGCACTACTGCCAATGACGTCGTAAACATTTGGTAATTTCTCCACGACACGATGGCGCAATTTTCCCGGCGAGATCAGACAGCGGAACGATCGAACAAAAGCGCACACAGCCCATTCGACAAATTGTGTTAACCTAGCCAGTAAAGTAGAGATTAGAGAAGCGTGTTATGTGAGCCAGCCCAGTTATTTCCCTGAAAAAAGAAAAAGTATACGCCCAATCGCGCAAAGTTGAAAGCACGAACTTCGAGAACATGACATCCATGTCTATCGTTGCTTCATAAATCTTGGATAGATCACGGCTGCAATGTCGCCGAGTAAAACGGACTGCATACCCTTGTTCAAAATTTCACAGCGTTCGAAAAGTTATTTGAAATGCCCGCGAAAAAAAAAAACCAATATCAGAATAGGTTCAACCAACAACAACAACAACAAAAATGAGCCTATAGGTGAGTGAAAATTACGATCACATCCATCTTACATGGAAGTAATTCGGAACAGAAATAGCATCTCCCGGACTCATTATGGAAATGTATGAAGGTAGGAAAATCTTTGAAAAAGTGCTTAAAGCCTGACCAAACGTACGCGTTGCAGCGCGTCAGCGCGTGGCTACACGAAGCTGCGCGCCCTCTCCCTATGAAGAGAGAGGGGGCGCACCTTCGTATAGCCACGCGCCCTCTCCCTCCATAGGGACGCGGTACCGAGTCTACACGCCACGCGCAGACGCGCTGCAACGCGTGCATGTGGTCAGGCCTTTAGGCCGCCGAAAATTAAAACGAACTAGTACACTAGTACATGAGAAATTGAGAATATAAAGTTGGTAGCTATGGTGGCAAGCGAAGGAATACTATTTTCTTTTGCAAACAGAGTACTAATGAACAATGAAAAGCTTCTAGTGAGGCATAGCACGACAATTATGTGGGCAAAGATACGGGACTAATATAGCGGAAGCAGCCGCTATGCAATTTTGCTTCATTCTGCGGAGAACCGTGGTACCTGCTAAACACCTGTAAGACATTATGTGCACTTTGTTGATGCTGTGGCTGATGACGATGAACTATGGCAGAGTCCTTGGTAATTGGTTGGAAGCATTCAACAACCCATCCTTCGCGCAATTCGCATTGTGTGACGCCTGGTTACAGAATTCGAGTTGTGTTACGCGTGGTTGTTATTTTACTCTTCTACCACCCTACATTACATATGTTAATGTGGTTCCTTCCCGACATCAAGCCTGTATAGGGTCTTTTTGCAAAGCAGTTACAAGCACCGGCATGGCTCTGAGGTAGAATACTGGGCTCCCACGCACAGGGCCCAGGTTCGAACCTCGTTCCATCCTGGAATTTTTTCTTGTTTCGTTTTTTTTTTTTTTTCGCGCGATAGTGGTTACGGATACCGGCGGCTGCGGCGGACAACTACGGCGACAAAACGGCCCTTGTGATCTCATAACAGCTTTCGCTGTAAAAGTATAACAGTACCGATATATATTTTCGATACATCATCTAATTAAAAAAGCGTCGGAAGGTGCGAGAAAACTGAATAGAAATAAAGAAGTAAAGGATGAAGCAATGGGATTACAGTAAAAACTTAAATACTACGGCGAATAAAACAAGGATGTAAGGTGGCGGGCTGGAACTTTCCGACGGCGTGAGGAACGGCTGGACGCGCATTCAAACAAACAAGCAAAAAACAAACAAACAACAAACAAACAACAAACAACGAAAAGGAAGGAGGAAGGTAGCGAGTTTAGGAAGTATCAATACTTGCGAAAGAGCGCTTGGAACTTTCAGCACGGGAAAATTCGATTTAGCGGATCTTCGGTAATAGATCACTCTACAAAAATTAAAAAATAACTAAGAGTTTGCAAATCGGAATACTCACGGAAAGAGGAACTTTTGAAAAGGAGAATCCCCTTTTCGTGTTTAGCCAGGCGCCAGACTTACGGTGCTTAAGATAAGGACATGAGCAATCCGAAAGCACCACGCCTCGACAGCAACTCAATATAGAGTCACCGGGCGGATCGAAGAAAGCTAGGTAAAAACGCGCGCAGAGAAAAAGCAACAGAAAGAAATGCGTAATTTTATCGTCACCTTAACTTCGTCACGTCGTATTTTATCTACTCATGGCGCGTCAAAAACGCTGAGCATCACGCACTTCGCGCGCGATGCCAAGGAAGGAACGTGCCAGCAGCGAATTCCTTTTCCAGGACAAAAAAAAAAAAAAAAAAAAAAAAAAAAAGATCACCGATGGTTAGCGGGGCACGCGCGCTCGGGCAATAAAACGTTACGAATGCAGAACAGGAAGAAAAGAGTGTCTAAAAGCGGAATTTCACTGAGCTAAAGCAAAAAAAAAAAGTTACACAGCAAGACAGAAGCGCAAAAAAAAGAAAAAAAAGTACCAGCGTCCTCTTTTAACCTTCTCGAACAAATACGGGCCTATGCACAGCAAACTGACGATTACGCGCGTTCTATCCTCGAGAGCATAAAGACAGATAAGAAAGGCAGCTCGTACTTCAGAAACAGTCGACTTCTTTGTCAAATAATAATAATAATAATAATAATAATAATAATATAATAATAATAATATAATATAATAATAATAATAATAATAATATATAATTATTATTATTATTATTATTATTATTATATATTATTATTATTATTATTATTATTATTATTATTATTATTATTATTATTATTATTATTGGGGTTTCACGTCCCAAAACCACGATATGGTAATGAGGACGCCGCAGGGAGGGCTCCGGAAATTTCGACCAACTGGGGTTCTTTAAGGAGCACCTAAATATAAGTACACGGGCCTCAAGAATTTTCACCTCCATCGAAAATGCGGCCTCCGCGCACGGCATTCGATCCCGCGACCTTTCGGGTCAGCAGTCGAGCATCATAACCACTAGATTACCGTGGCGGGTTTGAATGGGTAACAGAAAATTGTGTCGATCCTTTGAGATAAATGTCGTTTAGTGTACAAGCTTTATTTCACAAGTTTCCTTTTTCTTTCTGTATACCTGTACTGCTATAATTAGCTCTTTAATCAACATCGGTTACTAAACAGAGGTGTTCTCGTTTCTTTTATTTTGCCTTTCAGTAGCGTTATGCGGGGCGAACACGTCGACATGCGCAAACTCATCCAGGAAAGTGCCGAGTTATTAACCTGGTTAACAAGCGCTTATCTGCCCGGGATGATGTTTACCGCCAATTAGAATGCAGTTTACGAAAATTATGCGAACAAAAATGCACAAAGGCAGAAAACAAGCTGAAAACACAGCACTTGTGCTCAACCTTCATCTGTTTCTTCTCGTTTAATTCCTTTAGTCAAGATGTACTACAGGCTCACATCATTAACCTTGGAGCTGAAAATTTTTGTAAAGCTAAATAACTTATATGAAGGCCGCTGAACAGTGCAGAACCATTTCAATAAGATAAAGTTCGAGTAATCAAAGAATGAAGCGTTACGGGCGAAACGAAAGAAATAACGAAATTTGCCTCTTGGTCAAAAGCAAGAAACACTTGTAGTAACCGCCTTTCGAGAAAATTCCGCGTCGCGACGACGACCAGATGACTGGTAAGCCAACGAATAATCGAGAACAGAGCAGCAATATTCAAACAGTGCCGGCGAGCTTGCATAGTGTCGAGAGATTAACGCGCTGGAATGGAATGCCGGCCAAAGTCAGGCGAGCGCTAAATGAAGTAGGGTTTGCTATAATGAAGGACGTCAATCCATCTCGCAGGAGCCACATTATGAAAAGGGAACGAAAAACGGAATAATTCCTTTCCCCGAAAGGCACAAGTAAGTGGGATCGTACACGACACAAACGCCCTATACACTTCCATAACGTTGTGTTAGGAATACAGCAAACATGAAGAACCAGAGCGACAGGAAGACAAATATTTGATTACAAAAGATAGAGAGCCGCTGCGCAAACCTCAATATAAACTTACCGGGAAGACAATAAAATCGCATAGGCCTTGCGGTAAGGGCTCCCATGACACGTTGCTGAAGAAGAAAGCTGACAACGTGGCTCGAAAGAACAGCGCCGTGACGAGCAGTGGGTAATACCGGCACGTTTCTCGACACCTATAGGAGTCGAAGCACCACGGGAACCGCACAAGTTTTGCGAACGGGTGAACGCTCAAGACAGCGTCTTGGACTTCCCAAGACATCAAGCACTACGGCGTCAACGGCCTTCGGACACCGGTCGGCATCACAGAAGTTTCCAAAGCATATGATATCTGCTTCAACAAGACATCACCAACGGAACCATGGACTTCTCAGCAAACGTACATCGATTCGTGCACCAATTTCACAGAGACACTTGTGTCAGGGTTAAGTTCGCAAATGCAATGACCGAAGAACAACGCGTGAGTCCTTCGGCGTCATACCAGAAAGTGCTCACTTGCGCTTTAACGTTGCCTTGCTGACGCACTGAAATTAGGTTGGACGTCAGCTAGAAAGCCGGCCTACGCAAGCACGTGCATTCGGAATTCGAGTTTCCAGCAGAAACGTTTGGCACAGATAGCCGATGTCTCAATCTCCATTATCGAAGGCCACTTATCGACGCGCGGCCTGTTTTTATCAGCGGAAGGACCTGCAATTGTACTTTTCCCAGGAGTGAGGCAGATGTTAAGACTATTGACGTTTAATGCTAGAGCCAATTGAATCGCGGCGCAACTGGTGTTCAATTTCTGGTCGTCATCGTATATGGAAAAGCGCGTACTTTATGGCAAGCGTCCGATATGGCAAGGTAAGGTTATGTTTTTCATTTTGAAAGGAAAGGGGAAAAGGGATAAGGATAGAGGGAGGTTGCTACACACGAGCGCGCGCATGTTGAGACACACGGGCGAAGCGCCCATATATTCGCACACTATTGTATATAGAACTGTCACTGCAGGCAGATCTGCGCAGTATGAACATTATATCAGCAGCAAAATACCCAAAAGGAAATAGGTCGTCTGCAAGATTATCTAAATACAATGTTACTGATAAAGCATAAGAAGATGAAGCTAAAGAAAAGGACATAAAGCCAACCAGACTAGGCACGACAACAGCAAAAATCTCCTTATCGCCAACGAAGACAAAAGCGAAAACGAAGAGCCGTTGATGAAGGAGTGACTGTCGCCTAAACGTGAAGGCTACCATACACAACGAGCTAAATAGAGAAGGCAGAGCGCACGGAGAAGTAGCTGTACTTGCGACAGTAGACGAAACAAATTAGTGTGGAAAGAAAAGAGAATAAGTAAAGCAGGCGAATGCTGCGACTGCACCTAAATGAGAAATAGCCCCGAAGTGGCAGGGGAGCTGACGAAAAAACATGCCACGCTGCGGTGACCATGCGAAGATGAATTGCACTGGAGGCCCCGACAGCGCAGCCACTACACGCGGACGGCGCCTCGGTGACGCTGGACCAGGGGCAGTGGAAGAGCGCGTGCCCCGCAGGGAAGCTCATCCCGAGTCGGGAACGGCCGCAGAGGGGACGTCACGCGATGTGATGGATCGAACGCGCGTTGCTGAGGGACAAGAGCATGGTTAGGCGCCTGGCCCACGAGACCAGGAACCCACGGGGGGACGCCGCAGGAGAAGGCACTCATCTTCTGTTGCAATGATGCGCGTAGGAGACGCGCACGTTGCAATCGGGAAGCTAGACGTCCTCAAGCAGTTCCGTCAGAAGCTGAAACACAGACTCTGGTTTCGAAGTTCGGTGCATAGAGAATCAATGCAAAGAATGTCTAATGTAAAAGAGAGAGAGAGAGAGGGAGAGAGAGAGCAAACTTGTCATAGCGAAATTCCAGTGTGGGATAATTGCAGGCAGCTGTATTTTGCGACTTCAGAAACAATACTCTAGAAAGAAAAAAAAAATAGAAAGCTAATTTGCAGCCACGCGAAGGGGTTCGTCTACGACTCTAGGCAACTCGCAGAGCGACGTTCTTCGGTCAAGCATACATAAATCACATCCCATTATTTCCATTCGGATTAGGCGCTTCTTATCTTAAATTTCAGTCTTGTTTGAAGCGTGAATGAGGCTGCTTATATATGAAACACAGCAGCGTTCCTATTCGAGCCGTCCTACCTAGAGCTAGCAAGCTTAAAGGGAAAACGCAGAAAAAGTGGTACATATACTAGCAAAAAATCAATACGGCGCTCGGTCATCTGTCCTTTCTGTCATCATAATATTTGTGAGTTATTTACCTAGTTATTAAAGATATTAAACTGGCAGCGCTTAGTTAACGCTAACTGGGATGCCTTATATTCCTGCTGTTAGGGATTCATTCAAGAAAACGAGCCTCTACTAATTACTATATGCAATTATAAATTTAAGAGAGGTAAATATGGCCTGCGCCACGGGGGCAGGCCAGAAGAAAACGGCTCTCCATAATGGAGCACATATCTAAGCAAAGCCTCTGTGGCATCGACAACGCAGTGTTCTTATTTCGTCTCAGCGTAGCATGAAACAAGGATGGAAAAGACGAAACAGTACAATACAATATAATAACAAGAAAAAAAGACAGAACTGTCTCACGGGGGACACGCTTGTTCGAGGCTTACAACGAAGCGCTAATGTGACGACGCTGCACGCCTCTGCTGAATGGGCCCGGGGGAACCGTTTCGGAAACGATTGGACCGCCGAGAAACAGCCACTCTCCGGAAACAGGTCGCTTCCGAGAGGCTGGGAGGCGCGCACGTAATACACGCATCAGTCGCACCAGAGCCAGCTTCGAGCCACGCTCGGCCGAATTCCATCACCGCGGAAATTGCAGCTTGAGCGGGAACAAAAAGCCATAGTACACAACCACCACCTCCTGCAATGTTCGCGGCTTTGCGATGCAATGACGACAGGCTACCGACGACCACACGTATATTTAAGGGGCAAGGATATGGACGCGAATGGAGCCTGTGAAGCAGGCAAAGAAGAATCTGTTAAACTAAATTACGAGGTATGAGACAAACTCGACGCGTTAAGCGATTATACCCGTTCCGTCGATGCATTTCGATCAAGAGAAACCAATGTGCGGGTCTTCGCTCTGCAGTGAGGATTAAGAGGAGCGCCTTACGCGAACGTTAGCTACGATTAGCTCCGGTCGTCCATTGATACCGTAAATAACGACTAATTACATGCGTGCAGTAATGTAACAAACAAAACTAGACATTCCAACAGGTTCTTTAGGGTGTAATAACAAATTTAGAATACATATTAGTAATTGATCCGCACTGAAAACGACTCCGCTCCACATATCACGTAGCACTAAAGCGCCTGCACGGAAAGCATCATGAATGACTGAGATATCGGGAAAGCTAATATTGCCCGCGGAATGCTTAGTGAACTTGTCAGATATTACTGTTTTGCCATTACAGAAACATAACAGATGCACTCACAATTAAAAAAACCACCACCTGCGACATAGAGACTATAATTACTGCAGTTCATGATATCGTAGCAAGCCATGACAATATTCACGTCATACAAAAATTTTCTACAAAAGCATGTCATTTGTTGATCATTCGCGAGAAACAACCCAGATAAATACGTGTGACCGCACTCGCAGCATCGCAACTATCCCTATAGCTACTATAGTTAAAGAAGTTAGCCATGCAAATGGCAACTACCCACCTTCCAACTAAAACACCTAAAGTAACCTACAATGCAATGAAAGACGGAAACTCTAAATCCGCATCGCTCAACTTTGCCGATCCACGAATCAACGGAATGATGCTTATTTTTTTCCGGCTGCAGATTGCAGCTTTTAGGAACATAAACACCGTTGAAACAAGCAATTAAATCCAGCAAATTTAAATTCCGCGCTAACGTTCATCACTGAAAGAAGTTTGCATGCCACGTCGTACCTCTCGCAAACCTGCGATGTTCCTACAGGTCAAAATCAGGTATTACTTTTAATATCTGATCGAAATCGCTGTAAACCATGATGTGAAACATTTCGTTACGAATGCAACGAGCGAGATTAAGTCTTTTAACTTGAATAACTGAATTTAACGTGTAACTAAAATCTGTAGAAAGCGTGAAGTTATAATTTCGGATACTAATGTACAAGTGCAACCACACCGAGCAACGCCTTTCTGGGCGCAGCTACACAACAACTGCACCACGACCGCACAATCAGAAATGCCCTTTCCAATAAACCCGCACACTCCTTAACGCATTTTTGCAACAATAACACAAACAGATAGAGAGAGAGAGCTAGGCACTCGTTTGGACCTCGCAAATACTTCATTGGCATGGCGAACGCATCTCCAGGTCAAAGAAAAAACAAAAAGCAAGAAACGTCATCGGACTTAAAACTTGAATTAACCGACGCCGAAGCAGGGACGAACTTTTCAGAAAAGTCCCACGTCTCTCGGATAATTAGTTTTAGTGCTAGGGCTTTCCTGAATTACTTAGGGACATAAGAATGGAAAGGAATAACAAAGGAAGAAACAATGTCTCTGGAGAGTGCCGCTTCATGTTCGCGTTTCGCGCGCTTAATGCAGTCTCCCCTGCGCTCCACCGTCAACTTTGTTTTTATATCATTGTAAAAACGCGGCTAAGGCCGATGTTCGCGGCGCCGAATTTCGAAATCGCGAAAGAACCGTTCCCCCCCCCCCCCCCCCCCCGCCCCTGTGCGTGCTACTTGTTAATTGGAAAAACCTGCGCCACCTAAAAGACAACGCGAAGAGGTACACGCCAAAAAAAAAAAAGATGGGGGAAAAGGATAGAGGAACTGAACAGAGAACAAAGCAAGTTCGAACAGAAGGCGGCCATTTTGGTGCTCAGCAAGCGATTCCCTGGGCTGGAGGAAATGGACGCAAAACGCACGCAGAAAAGAAAGTCCTGTAGCACTCTGTCGAACGTTTCCGGTGTTTCGTGTGGGAGCTGGAGAACAAAGTGCTACCGAAAACTAGACGCAGACAAGTAACACAGTGAGAACTTCTATTGACGAAGGAAAATAGAAGATCAATGGCAAACTACGATTACTCGAACTCAATGAATCAAAGACAAAGATGCACAATAATGCTTCTGTTCGTCTATCTACGTAGCCTAATAATAGATTCACCGCACGCAGTTAAAGATATATAGGTCGTAAAGCACAGTAAGCCTAAACTCCGTGGACATTATAAAAAACATCAACTTTACACGTGTCCATATTTTTCCCACGATGAATCATGAAGATTAGCCTACTGAGGTGTGGACACGGAATTACGATATATCTAGCAACCGTACACTTGCACAGAATTAAGGTTATTGGTGGTGTTTATAACCTCAAAGAGCAACTTCCTACGGTAGAAAGAAGCGAAGGATGAGCCTTCTCGTCGGCGCCGACGTAGTGATGCAGAACTATCGGTAAATTGACTATCGATATATCGATGTTTTTTTGAAACTATCGATAGTGTAAAACAACTATCGATAGTGCTACTATTGCAAGACAAGAAGAAATAGTAGAAGGAAAGGCAGGAGGTTAACCAGTATAGGACAACCGGTTTGCTACCCTACACATGGGGACAGGGTGGGGGATTTAAAGATGAAGAGGAGAGAGAGAGAAAGATAAAAGATAGCACGACACAGCACACATAGAATCAGTCGGTCACTCTTGCGTGGTAGCATAGCACACATAGAAACAGTCGTCACTCTTTGCTGGTAGTTGGTCACTCCTGCGTGTACGCGAACATTTCTGTCACAGGCGCTTGGCCAAGTTCGTTCGCTCTCAAAAACCTCAGCAGTGCCTTCGTCGCCTTCAGTTGTGATGTCTTCTGTTGACAACATGCACGTATTGTTTGAACAGCACCTTGGTCTACTATCAAGGCACGCTAGAACGGACGCCAATGACTGTCTCTGAGCATTATATACCGGACAGTCCCAGCGTGGTGTAGCGTCTCCTCGCAACGACAGGCATCGCAGAGAGCGTTGTCGGCCATTCCAATTCGAAAGGAATAGGATTTCGTAAATGCCACCCCTAGCCACAAGCGATAAAGCAGTGTGGCCTCTCTTCGGCGGAGTCCAGTTGGCATACAGATGTGCATCAAAGAGGACAGGTGGCGTTGACGATTAGTCCGGTTGGTTTGGCTGCTTGGTGGGCACCATAGAGCGAGCGTGATCTCCTGTGCAAGGCCTCGAAGACTGCTGGCAGCGTCAGACCTTGAAAGTGGGATGGTATCTTCCTGTGCTTTCATGAGCTGTCCGAGCGGCATTATCGGCCTGTTCGTTCCCTATGACGCCGCAGTGACTTGGCAGCCATTGAAACGTCACGTGGTGCCCTTTCTCATATGAAGTGTGGAGAAGACCTCGAATTTCAAAAACGAGCTGTTCATATGGCCCGTGACGCAGAGCAGATAGCACAGATTGTAGGGCTGCCTTTGAGTCGCTGAAGATAGACCAATGGTGAGGTGGTTCCCGATTAACAAAACAAAGCGCAGCGCGCAGAGCAGCTAGTTTCCGCAGCTGTCGACGTCGTGGAGTGGTCGGTCCTAAAGCTGATGGTAATAGCTCTTGCTGGGACAACCACCGCACCGGACGAACACTGGATGTTTGTGGAACCATCTGTATATATATGTACACTGTCCGCATAGTTCTCGTACAAAAGAAGCAGAGACAGTTGTTTCAACACAGGTGACGACAGCTCAGATTTTTTTCCGGATCCCTGGTACACTGAGTTGAACTGTGGGTCGAATAAAGCACCAAGGTGGCATCGGTGGTTTAGATGCAGTGGTGAAGCCCGAGGGAAGTTTTTCGTTGTACTTGACGATAGTTTTAGAAAATGATGCGTGGCGCCTCTCTGAAGGCAGTGTTGCAAGGTGATGACAGGGAGCACGTGCAAAATGTCTGATGTGCGTTCTCAGGACTTCCACCGTAATGTGAGTTTGCATTGGATGGTCACGAGCAATCGCAATAGTTGCCTCTATTGACGTACATCTGGGCAAACCAAGGCAAGCTCTGAGTGCTTGAGCTTGTACTGCCTGCAGAACACGAATATTGGTCTTACAAGTATTACTCAGCACGGGCAGGCTATATCTAAGAAAACCGAGAAAGAGCGCTCTGTAGAGTTCCAGCATTGCGTCTACTGACATCCCCCACGTCTTTCCTGCCAAGAACTTGAATAACTGGGAAATTGCTGTCAGGCGCTGCTTCAGGTAGGCCACGTGCGGGCTCCAACATAGGTCCCTGTCGATGATTACGCCAAGAAACCTGTGAGTTCTGGCATAAGAAATGGGCCGCCCGTTGATTGAGATGACATAAGGTTTCATTAGTTTCCGGGTGAATGCCACCAGTGCGCATTTTTCTGGTGATATGCTGAGACCTTGTTTACACAAGTAGCTAGCTGTCAAAGTTGCTGCTCTTTGAAGCCGCGCACGTATCTGAGGACGTGTGACTGCCGAAGTCCAGACACAGATGTCGTCTGCGTATATTGAAACCTTGATGGTAGTTGGCAAGTAGTCAGCAAGCCCAATAAGTGCGAGGTTGAATAGCGTCGGGCTGAGAACTCCGCCTTGAGGAACGCCCCTGGAGGTATAGCGTCGTGTAGTTGGGCCATCGTCTGTTAACACAAAGAATGACCTTGCAGCCAGGTAACTTGCAATCCACGAAAAATTCGACCACCGAGGCCAACCGCCGCAAGTGCATCGTTAATATTACTATAGCGATATTACTGCCACGCATGTTTATTGCTTTGTTTTGACGTATTCGGTTTCACCCACAAGTCTGTTAGCAAAGTTTGACGCAGACCGCTCCGTAATGTTTGAGAAGCTCCACAATAGTTTGAGATCATTCTGTTAAGATTACGCACCACGCGAACAGTCAAGTTTATTCGAGAGCTTACGCGAGCACCAGCGATGACGCTGGAAGGTTTGATGACCGTTGTATAAAGGACGACGCGTTTTTACCGAAGATCAATTACTGAACGGCTGACGACTGCTCCCGCCACTATCAGTGCGCAGCATGTATCGCTTGTCTTTTGAGTTTTGATTTCTGGGCGCAAGTTCACCCAAGTAAGGAGCTCCGTATTTCCCGATCTTGCTGCAGCCTTCTTGACCGTCACAACCACGTGACAGTACTATCGATAGTGGTGTGAATAATGATGCGTTTGCTGGCTGGCCATATTGCCAAAATATTTGGGATAGCCTACTACGAGCTTCGCTTAATTTATGAGCAATTTTTGGCAGAGAAATTAAATATTTCCGCAGTGAAAATGGCGGTATATATCCATCATAAATTCGTATCCAAAGGCAACCATTACACCGTACATTTAACTTCTTGATATTCTTTTTTTATTTTGAATCATAAAATGCAATATCAATTTGAAGCCGCGCAGTCTCACCACATGTAAGGCTTCCTTTCCGCTACAGCTGAACAGTTTCATTTATGATCATGTGTCAGCAGAGCGCTGGTGAAGAGCACAATCATGTCATTTGCCCTTCAGCCTGCTCCTCCGACTATATGTACCACGCGCGCGGGGAACCAGTTTATTCTGCAGTGAGTCCGCGCTTTTGATTTTATACTATCGATAGTACCATCGAAATTTTTACTATCGATAGCGCTATGGATAGTATTTTTCACCATCGATAGTTCGATAGTGACTCAGCTATCGATAGTATCGATAGTACCATCGATAGTTCTGCATCACTACGCCGACGGCCACCGCACACTAACGCAAACGCGAGAATTTTGAAAGCAGCGGATGTTCAATAAAAAAAATTGCAGTGGCTTAGCTCGGCTATGCCAGGATATGCGTAGCGTTAGCAAAGGTTCAGCTGATTATTCTTAGCTTTCCATATTGTCTAGGATTATTAGCCTTCTTCTGTTCATTCTTCGTATGCTGAACCGCTAAGTGCCAGCAACTACTTCGGGATCCGATGAGATAAGCATCTCGGCTCTTCTGCGCCGTTGAGCAGCTTTGCGCTCTCCTTCTCAATGGCGTTAACCACCTGCAAACGCCAGTCAGAGGCGCTCTCAAGCGGCTCCAGCGCAGCGTCAGACGGCGACCGCACAGCGGAAGGCGAACAGCTGCGCGCGCGCCGGCGCCATACGTCTACCTCGCTACGACGTCACTTCTCTGGAAAGCGCAGACCGGCGGCAGCGAGTCGCGCGCGGGAGGTGCCAGCTCCGATGCGCCGATGTGTGACATCACTGATCTTCACGCATGCGCAGCACGGCTCATGAGGATCCACGCGAAATCGGCTCCGGCTAGGCAAGTGTAGCTAACGCTACAAAAACAATTATTATAGCGAATTATTCGTGATACGGACGCTGCCTCGCAGCGGCAGCCACGGCACGACACTACTACAGAGAGCAGGAAAGGCTGTGTTCGCATTTTGCAAGGAAATGGATGATATCTGGTGGCGTGTAGAAACTACGCCTGCTATGTATTTCGCGGGCCGCTTCTTCGGTAGCAGCAACGAAGCGCGCATACCGTGAAACATGAGGCTTTTTAAGGTATTGCTGGAAAATTTGTAATTTGTGTGACATTTTTTTTGTACTGTATTTGTTTCTTTTACTTAGTTCAGACACTTCGTTTGATCTTACTACAACGCATATATTAACATTTGCTACAGATGTGTTTATTTTTCTATTGATAACTTCGGTAGGGACCCTCTAACAAATTTGTTGGGTCCCAAAAGTGTGTTCTTTGTAATAACATGCTTGTCTTGTGTTAAAAAACTTTCAAGCTTTAAAAGTAGGGTTGGCACGAAAAAAAAGCGTAACACAGTTCATTGGTGTTTGACAATGCAAATGTCGTACTTGCAGCTGCTGCACGATACACGAGTGCGCATATTTGAAATGCTACGTAGCACCCTCCGTCGCATATTCGCCGTCAAACATGCGCCTCGAGGCATTGTTTACACCTGGCACGTCGCCGGCTAGATGGAGGAGGACGAGCCATGACACACGCAGCTTCGCGCACAAAGCCAGCGCCTTCGGCAGCAAAGACGTCTGTGTATGCTAAGGAGATCTCGTACGCACGAAGCATATAGACGGTGTTTCTCCTGTATACATTTGCACGCTGCGGAAACTGCAGAGTCATAAAACAAACGTCCGCGGATCTTCAACGGAAGGTCTGTTTGCTTTGAAAAGCCCCTGAGGCATAGAATGCATGACTGTTGAACGTCTAAACAACTGAGTAGAAGCCGAGACCAGGATCACTTAAACATTAATAACAATAAAGAAGGCATAAAATAGACAGACAGGACATAGCGAAGCAGCATATGCTAGACTGTCACGCAGCATCGCGTATAGTTTTTGCCCCACTCTGATATTCAAGTAACAGTAAACTGAACGTCACAGAAAGGCGCTCCTACGACCTGCGATTCAACCCAGTTTTGCAGGCCAGATAAAATCTACGCGGCACAAAAGGGGGACTGGGGGCGGGGGAGAAAAGAACAGGCATTTGAAAGTTATACCCCAAGAACTATAGGGGGTCTAAGTAACTCCAGCCAGGTAAGTGCAAGCTGCGAAGCGACGCTACCATTCAAAGAGTAAACACGTCGAACGACGACTTTCACATAGAAGAGAAATCATACAAGCTAGAGATTCGCAGATGAATCCATGCATGCCCTCATTTGAAAGATTTGTTCATTCAAGGGGATCTCCTTTATATACAGCAGCCCTTTCAAGGGTTTTAAGCCTTACAGCTTTAGCCTTCAACATCAGGCTTTCTTTTTCGCTGCTTAGGAGTATTGCCGTTCTCTCTCTTCTGCCTTAGCCACTCAGCGCAATGGTATCAACTGTGCACACAAGACGACCAAATACGCATTGCCATGCCTCTTCCCGATCCACTTATGTAGGCCAGCGGACAAAGTCATGTTACGGTCTTCAAGATCACTGCGTTACAAGCAAATCTACCAGATACACCAGGTGTATAATCAAAACAAGCTTTAAAAAACAAATTAAAGGATGACAAACAGCCGGAGTTGATAACTCATGATTTCTTCCAGTACTACTGAGTCATCCCCCCCCCCCCCCTAAAAAAAAAAAAGTTAGAACGACATACCATGCCATTAAAGTTTGATAAACTGCGAATTAAACATTACCAAAACGCTAGTCCGAATCATAAGCGGAAGTTATTGTCTAAAAAGCCAAATTTAAATAAAGCTTTCCTTTCAACGAAGGCAAAAACTTTCGTATCTTTTAAAAAAAGGACAAAAGAAAATTTTCACGGCAGTAAAGGCCGCAGTTGTGTTAGTGAACGACCGACACTCGGAATTTTCGGTAGCTGATGTCTCTAGAGCGCAAAGTGCACTAGAATGTACGTTATCTCTTGTAACACTAAACGTATGTACTAGGGCTCTCGATGAACAACATCGGAATTACTTCCCTATAAATATTTTGTACATTCAGGTACCATGTTTTACACTCCCAAATCTACAGTTTACCTTTCAGCGTATTATTGCAGAGGAGGCTACTTTTCTCAGTAATGAGCTAAATGAGTCTGAACGCACTTTGATTACTCGTTAGAAGGTAGGCATACTTCGTACAAGTATCTTTTTAAAAAGTTCTTTATATCCAAGAAAATGATTTCCTCTGGCACCTATTAATGAAGAAATGACTTGATCAAGCAGGATGTCATTAGCTGTAAACGAATGACGCGGAACTCATTAAACGTTTACAAATACTCTCAACTTACAATTATGCTTTCTGTGTGGCTTTTGTAATTGCACTTTTAAAATGTTCTCACTGTAACATTGTTGTTCTTCCATTTACTTAATTGTAAGCTCCATTATGCTTTCCAATTATGTTCCCCCATTGCTCGCTTCGATTCACCTACCCTGTAATTAACCTACATAATATCGACAGGAGGTCCCCCCGACAGTTTCGACTTCGGGACCTCCTCCTGAAACACTTATGTACTATGTCCCGTGTATCTTTTTCGAAAAAATAAAAAATAAAGCATCTCAAAAATAGCTGCAGCGATCTTATTTTATTTTTTTGCAGCAGCTTCAATTTGCCACTTGTAGACTGTTTATCTTTAGCTAACACAGGAAAGTTGGACTCTCATAACGTAATCGTTATTTTAATCATAAACCAGCTCTCTGTCCTCTGTCAAAAACGAATTTTTTTCTTCGTTATAACAGGCGGACCGGGGGGAGGGGGAGGGGGAGGGAACCGAAGAGTGCAGATACCTTAATTAAGCGCTATTCCAGCAAATCCCGACAATGGGGCGAAATTCATCTTTGGTTTTCGCAATATTTGGATGCTGAAAGATAAGCGAGATATGGTAATTAGCTTCACTTAATTAGGCAAAATTGCGAAGCTCTTAATCTCGCGGTGCGTTAGGGACAAGCACGTGCAGTGAAACAGCACTGATGGAACCAAGAAACGAACAGGATCATGGAAAAAAAAACTTAGAAGAGAAAAGAATAGAAAAGAAAACGGGAACGGTGAGAAAAAAAAAAGAAATTTCGCACAGTGCGGAGGGAGGATGTCCTATGTGTGAAAGCGCATATAGTCAAGGCCTGCGTTGTTCGGCGAAACATTGTCTAAGAAAGCGGGGATAAAACCAGCAGGGACAGAGAAGGCCCCTGAGCGACATCAAAGGAGACTGCCGAGGAACGCAAATAAAGTAGATTAAAAGGCGAGGACTGCGAGACATCAAAAGGACGGGACGTGCTTACGCTTATCAGAGGCCTCAGAGCCAATTTACCGTACCCGTATTTCTATTAGAAGGACACGACGGTGCCCTTTACGGCAGGCGCATCAGGCAGTATAGAAAAAAAGAGAGAACAAGGAAGAAATGACTGGCCTTCAGAGTCGAGAAAAAAGAAAAAAAAGCTTACACTATGAGGGCACACGAAAGGCATACGAAAGAAAGACGTTCTAGCGCGGCATAAGATGTAAGGTTTACAAAGAAAGAGCCCGTCCTATAAGAGCCCAGCTTTTTGAAGTGTCCTCGAACCTAGAACTACGAGTATCTGAGTACTCTGACTTAATTACGTGGTGCACATGAGCTCTTAAGACGTCTCACAGCGGCAGTGACAAACAAGATAGATAAAATGTATAGAATGGCAGGAGCGGGGTGCAGTGACCAGAGTTTCCTGCTGACGACCCTGAACGAAGGAAGAGTGTATAATAATAATTCTTGGGGTTTTACATCCCAAAACCATGATATGATTACGAAGACGCCGTAGTAGACGGCTCCGGAAATTTTAGTAATGATAATATCTGGGGTTTAACGTTCCAAAACCACAATATGATTATGAGGGACGCCGTAGTTGAGGGCTCCGGATATTTCGACCACCTGGGGTTCTTTAACGTGCACCTAATATAAGTACACGGGCTTCAAACATTTTCGCCTCCATCGAATATGCAGCCGCCGCGGCCGGGATTCGATCCCTCGACCTGCGCGTCAGCAGTCGGGCACCATAACCACTAGACCACCGCGACGGGTTTTGGAGGGAAAATGCATGTGAACACCGCCGTACAATGTGAATGAAAGGCAAGGTGCCGCCTGGCATTGCGTAAGAAGTGCTATTTCGCCAATGTCACTGGAGGGATAGCAACTTGAGCCGTGGCGCTTCGCGCTTCTCACTATTTTGCCAGAGCCACCACTGCCAGAGCCAGGGTGACGTGGCGCTCGACATACCTCACGTTTCTGCTCGGGTCGGGTGACCACGAGCAGTAGAGGCGCAAACAGACTCTCCCGAGTGGGAAGGTTAAAAGTGAGGCGAACACAAAGAAAGTAACGGCGTACACTGGGCACCGGTGAAGCATACATATATAACTTATCCAGCGTCCAAAGAGAAGAAATGACGGCACACACAAGCATGAAAAAAACAGAATGACCTTTCGCGACAGGTGGCATAAAAACAAAACAAATAATAAATCTTAGGACACGAATAATGCGTGTGTAAGTTAGCGTAGGTTTACTTTCAATAAGTGTGTCCGGCCATTGGTTCAAGGACACTTATTGGTCACGGCGCGCGAATATGGACGCGCTATAAAAACAATTAAGTCTAGGAGCTATTACCTGCAATCATTTTAATCGCACGAGAGTGGAGTTCCTACATCTCTATTTCAAGTATCCTATTCCTCTACTTTAAATGACTAGCAGCAGTGACTATTGTGAAGCAAGACTTGCTGCTGGGCGAGTTATTTGACGTCAAAAGGAGACATGTTAGCGCAAACTAGGAAACCATAAGTCGAGAAAGGAGGATGCAGAAAGGAAGTTTAACGTCCGACCTTTCTTCTTCCTCCTACTTCTTTCTCGAGTCTTTGTTAACCAGTTTGCGCTCGTGTGTATCCCTATGACTATTGTGAAGCACTTCTATTTTAGTGTATGATAGACTCAAAATATGTGCATGTAACACCCATCACGTAAAATATAAAGCACGAACAACAGGTTTTTGCAGAAGCCTAATACGAACGGGTGTTTTGGGTGTGTTCTGAAGTAATCGTACGAGGTTACAGGATAGCAGGCATAGATAACAGTCATACTTTTATTTAAGACGCATGTACTGCATCGTTACGGTGAATATGGAACAGGTACTAAACGCTGCAAGAAATAAAATCAGCACTAATATAAGCATTGGCTGTATCCTATAGTGCAGTTCACAGGGGAATTTATCAGCTTAGTATTTACTAGGAAAGGAAGAAACTGGAACATCGTGCTTCTGACTTCACCGCGTCAATGCGCTCGGAAAAGCGCTGCCCCCAACAGAAGTTTTTTGCAACGCTGCACAGCTTTCGCGATGTCCAGTACAGCGGCTCGCAATCTGTGACCGACAGAAAAGTCCTAGGAAGGGAAAAGGGAAGGCAGGGGCGGGGAAGGGGTCCAACAACAAGCCAGCGCAATCGCAAACTCCGGTAACAGGGTGAAGAAGACGGGGCAAGATCCAATCACGCTGCGTGAGGCAGACTCTTGGGCGACTCGTCGATAGTGCACACATGGGGATTGCAGAACAAGGCGCCGGAAGAGAGAGAGAGAAAGAGAGAGCGGTAAGGCCGACCAGAAACGATCCCGGCGCAATCCCGTTCCAAGCCGGCGCCTTCGCCTCACTTCACTTCACTCAGCCTGAAAAGGCCAAGCAGGCGACGTGACTCTTCTAGCATCAATGCGCCACGTATCTCGACGAGAAAACAATTTGGTGACCACGAGGCAGTACGCGTACAGTGTGCCTATCCCTCCGCAATGTACAGTGGTGGTGCAGTTTAGTGTACCGGCCTTTCTGAACGACTGTAATCAGAACGCTCTTCCCATGTCTGTTGTTCTTTGTTCTCGCTTATTTCTCTTTCTCTCTACGCTCTTTCCGACCCCTATATCACCACCCCAATGCAGGGTAGCGATACCGAAGCTAATATCTGGTTAACCTTCCGGCCTTTCTCTTCATCTCTTCCTCTCCCTTGCATGCCTGAAGAACGCAGGAACTCTGACCAGTTATTACCTTTCGCGTGTTGCTGAGATCTTCAATTTGGTGAACAACTGAGAGCACACTACACCTTATGTAGAACGGGTGTAACTATTCCAGACAAGTTATGTCAATATTTTTTATTGCAGTGTCTCTTGCACAAGGAGCTTCCGAGGTTATCACCAGCGCGAAATAATGCAGAGTGCAACACTCAAAAAAGGAGGTGCTCGTCACAGATCGCTGTTCAATGGAGCAGGTAATTGACGTAAAGAGAATAGGAAGAAGATGCACAAGTGAACTGGACGCAGTACCAGCAACCTCCAAGGAAGTGGAGAGATATTGCCTGTTCGAGTAATACAGTGGAAGCATAGTCTCCCATAAGTGACACAGCATAGGTAGGCCCCAGAAATGCCCATCTTTAAGAACGATTAATGGACCGAAACAAAAAGAAACAGCGCAGAAGCGTCATTTCTGTTTTAAAATGAGGTCCTTGCGGTCAAAAAATCTCAAAAAACGAACAAGCAAATCACGCGAAAGTCGATATGCATGAAAAGAAGTATGCCATGATGTGAGTTTCGTTTTTCTTTTTTAGCTACAACATCAAATTCCGACAGAAAGCGAAATGCCGCATAGTAAACAGGATAATTTCAAATACACGAATAAACGATGTCTGCAATCCCTGAAGGTAAGAATGAATGACTTAATTTGAAAGCTGAAGCGCCTTTTCAGGCGGGGATAAATAGTTACTTAGAGTCTTAGCTAGCGCTCCCGAAGGGATCTATAGAACACTGGCCTCGTATTAGCTTTGCTGCAGCCGCGAGGACAACGCCTCGCTAACAGCAAAGTATGGCCGCTGCCGGAGGATTACGTCGCCAGGTCCAGGGAGAACGTAATCTACGCTTAATCCACACTTCACGAGACAGCACCAATGGCCTCTTAAGGACTGGCTTCTGGTACTTGCTGTGCAATGCATTAGCACATCTGGACGCATGAGCGCCGACGGCTAATCAAGGAATAACGAACATTCTCCGACTGCACACTCCGCAGCTACTAACTCTGAAGCCTTAAGTAGTTTACGTTAAGTCAATTTTCCTGAGAAGCATCTAGAGGTGAGGATGTCATGAAATTCTGGCTAAGGCAGAATAGAAAGCGAGAATCCCTAGACTTTGGTGACTCGACTGTTTAACGTCTGAGCCAATTATTTCGACACTAGACAACATCATTTGACATTGAGTAGATGGCTGCAGCACTCCTGAAGAACAAGCAACACTTGTAGAAATTACGTAATTAACTTGGCAGCTCGAAAGACGTCATTACGATGGGTATAAGTATGCAGCTTGCATTTTCTCCCTGATCACAGCAGCGCCCTCCTTTTAAAGACAGAACTTGAAAACTATAAACCGGCTGGCGGACCGATGCGATCATGTGATTTCTTATTTCATAACTGCTCGCACTAAAAGAAGCCAAAAGAAGAGCTTCTAAGTTAACACAAAAATGCGATGCCAACAAAAGTCTCCTGCACTAGTGAAGTTCTCCTGCAAGCAGAGAAAAAAGTGAGTTTTCCTGCACGCAGAGAAAAAAAAAAAACATGGCTGATCCCTCTGTCACATGAATCGGTATAACACGAAAGTGAAACGTGTCTTCACAGACGTAGTTGATCGTTCGTTGGGCATCCTTTAACCCAAGGGCGAAGGAATGAGTGCTATAGCAACAAATTGTAATGTCACGCAAAGAACGGCAAGCAGCTCGAAACTTACAATGCGCTGCTCAAGCAGAAAGGACGCACGGAACGAACATACACAGGATGAGCGCGAACTGTCCACAGTAACTTATTTTGTGTGAGCAGCGCGCTCCTTTCGCAAAAGCGGCCCGCTGCAGTGAGCGAAGTGACCTTCGTGCTCTCAATGCAAGCTTGCGGTGAGAGCACAAGACGTACAAACCACCGCCATCACGAAATAAGCGCGCGCACGAGCGACCACGCCCTGTAGAGGCGCGCACTCATCGCGACGCGTGGGGCGCGATCTTTAAAGCGCGCTCTTCGAGCCCTTCGCGCCATCTCGCGAGTGATAACGAAAACACGCTGATGTACGACCGATCGCTCAGTACCCCACCGGCAAATGGTGTATAAAAAGCTCGCCGTTAGCATGGCGAAGAACTTGCCGCCTGTGGCCTAATCGTTTGGCGCCGCGCGCTGCGGAGCGAGGGGTGGTCAGTTCGACTCCCGTGACGGAACTTTTTGTTCTAGTTTTTCTTTGCCATCTGTTAGTCTTTATTTTATACACATCATATCCGCGACTGAAATACGTCAGTGGAGCCGTGGTGGACCCCGCATAAAAGACTTTCGTGTTAAAAAAAAAAAAAAAAGAACCGCCATGCACTTCTTTTAAACGACGTAATCCTGGCGCATATAACCACGCACAAAAGAAAACACCATGACAATACGGAACGGCACCATGAAAATGATACACGAAACGGAAAAAGTGGTCATAGTCAACCAAAATACATGCCAGGTGCGATATTTGGTGAACTTCTGGCCAGTGCTTTTTGCACTGGTTTTTTATTCCCCGTCATAGCTTGCACGTCTAGCAGCGAGCTGAGTTGGCTCTATATCTACATTTAAAAAAAAATAACAACACGTGATTAACAATAAACTCAACGGCGACACAGTAACTAAACAGCACGCCAAATAATGCCTCCCTTCATAGAATCGTGCAACGAAACTAGAGCATAAATGGCGAGAATTTATTAAAGGGTGTATTTAACGCACCCAAACGGCACAGTGGTTTACGTCGGACGAAGTTGTGGACAGGTCATTTTCACCAACTGGGATTTTTTTTTTTTGACGAGAATGATGTACGCATAAGTACACGAGCGTTTCCGAAATGCGGCAGCTGCGGCGGCAAATCACAACCGCCACGTTGGGCTCGGCAGTAAATAGCACAGCCACTGAGCACGGTGGCCCTTGAGAGAGAGAGATGTCTCGTGTTCAACGAGGCTGACAAGAACCTGCAATGCAACAAAGAAAGTGCACTTGTAAGCGGGAACAATACGTCGCTGCATAGTAGCAACTAGGGGCCAGGAGGCGATATAATGCTGCTCCAATGCGTGAAACTTTCAAAAGAGCTTGCAAGACCGATACGACAGCGGCGAGAAGAAGCTAGCGGTTCTAATGTCCACTCTCTCGTAAGTCAGAGTGCGTGCCGCAGTAAACGTGATAAACCGTGCGCTGGGCGTTCCTAGGCTTCCCGTACTGCTCGAACGTTAGACCAAGCAATTCAGCGACTTCGGCTGTAGAGTTATACGGAGGCCACTCCACGGGGTTACACGATGACGAGCACAGCATCAGCAACTTCTGCAGCGCGCACACTGCGAGGCACCATAGCAGAACATGTCTCATACGAGAAAGAAACTGCGATGCTGCGCTGGCTCGAGTATTGATTAGCCTGCTCTGGCACCCTCGAAAAATAATGGACATTAGAGGCTTTCGTACAGATGAAGGCAACGGTTTCCCACGATAATGTTCTGCGTCCAGGACGCTCGTAATTCGCGAAACCCTGACTCAATCACTCAACTCAACTCGCAATATCTTAACCGTGCTCACAACCCCATATGTTTGTTCGAACTATAATGTTTAACACTACGGTCTATGGAGCAGGGGAAGAAGAGAAGGAAACATAAAGGATACAAGCAAAGAGGTTAACCGCTAAGAGGTTCGTCAGGCTAGCACCCAGAGTGACAAGAGATAGACAGAGAGAGAGCGCGAGAGGTGAAATTACGCACGCATAGACTGCACCACCTAATCGATCGAAGAAGTTCGCACAGGCCCGTCGTCCTCAAGAAGCACAAGATTGCCGTCAATGCCTTGTGGGCCGACGAGCAACGAGGCACGCTGTTCAAGTGGCACTTGGTTAAAACCACCAAGCATTCCACATACAATTTAGACACCCACAGGGAAAGTCTATGCATGGAAACGCAAGACCGAAAAGGAGGAAACAATAAACAACACCACGGTCACCAAATGCACCACCTACTCTCCTCTGAATGTACACTTCGGCAAGGCGCGACTAACGGCAAGATATGAAAGCTTCCCGACGAGAAGAACCACGCTGCTCCGTAGCAATGTGGGGCCGACCAAGGCCCAGGCCGGGTCGGCTCAAATAAGGAAGGATATGACCACGTATAGCAGCTGAGCTCAGCGGTTTCGCGCCTGGTTCTGGCAGCGCCACGGTTTCCATCACGATGGCGCCGACACGCGACTGTACACAAAGCTGCTGTAGCCCAACCCGGCTACACGGGCATCTGCCAACAAAGTGTCAGTCTCCGACAAGGGCGTAAAACGAAAACGATGTGTTATTCAGAGCAGCCGCGACCCGAGCAATCACACGGAGTGTCTCAGCACTTTAGCACCCACCTCCCGTAAACAGCCTGGAACGACCACGTAAGCTCATCACAGTGATGACCGAAGGCACCACACGGCAGTGGGCGACACGTGGCGACACCCGTCATTAACGAATGGCTCGCAACTCGCGCAGCACTTTCGCAACGCCAACAAATCACGCACACGGAGATGATCACAAATATCATTACGAGCGAATACGGCAACGTATCGGTAACGTATCAGTTTTAATGTCACGGCATTTATTCGGCTATGGAATTTATTTCGGTTAAGGCGCACATGTAGACCCATCCGAGCTGTACATCCGAGGTGAACTAAAATTATGCGAGACACAGGCCATACTGTGTCGTGACCACGCTGCGTCTGCGTCGTCTCGCTGGAGACCCAAGACGCCTTGGAAACCCACGATAGTTATCATTTTTTTTTTTTTCACGGAGCAACGTGACGGAAGAACCCAAGAATGGTTTGGGTTCTGCGCATGCGCCATGGCGGCTCGGAAATTTCTTGGGTCCTAAGCTCCTTGGGTCCCCAATTCTTAAACTCTCTCATAAGCTTGAGCAATTGGGGGCGTAGAGTCATTGCCGCCTCGGCGGACCTGCGCCAACGTGCTATGGTGCAATATGCTGTGAAACATGATTGGTTGTACACTATTTATTTAACCGTTTCATGAAAGTTTTCGCCACTCAAAAGCTACAACACATGCGTTAGATCTGAATCTCGCGCATAGTCTTCTCGTCAAGTGTGCGGTACGCGTGAATGAAGCTGTTCGCACATTTTCGCCATATGCGAGTCTAGAATTATTTGCCCTTATGAGGCGGTACACATTCCGACTGACGTGAGCGTTATTAAACCATTTTCTCTGCGATAGTACTGGCTCAAATTACCGCACTCGTTATCGTTGGTTTCTTTCTATCATGGTTCTTTCCAATCAGGCAATACTTCACCTCAGTTTAAATCTCATCATTCAACTTTTTTCGTTAGTAAAACCCACTGACTTTGTGCAATATAGTACATGCTAAGCTTTGCAACTTACAATTAGTATATGTAATCGAATTGAGATGTGTTGTCACCAGCACATCTTCTTTCCAAGGTTAGATGCCGTCTATAGTAACTACATTCGGATGCATTTTTGCCACAGTGAGTCATTTTACTTATTACGGAGGCGAAAACCACAGGTTCAACGTACTTAAAGTTCAGCGGGAGACCTCTGACGGTTGCACCGTCAATAATGCGCACAGTCGGCGGTGCGACGTCATTACAGCAGTCAGTGATGGCATTGCCACGTAGCGATCAGTGACCAAGTGGACGCAGTGTCACTCGTGATTAGAAATAACATATGAGAGAGGGCGCCGACTGCTGCACAAATTGTCGCTGCCGGAAGATAATAGGATGCTTCGTTGTTAACGAGTGGACGGCGCATGCGCTTTACGAATTGCCCACGCTGTCCGCGATTAGAAGCGGAGAACACGAAGGCTCCAGCCATCCGAAACTCGTCTCGACTTCGTCACAATGAGCGGTCATTTTCGGGCGTGTGTAATCCCCGTCGGGCATTACGATGAGAGTGAACCGTTGCGAAAATTACTCATGGAACGGCAATTATACGGAAGCCGGAAATAAAGCACGAAAGTGACAGAAAGTTCTTTCTTTCTTTTCTTTTTTTTTTCTTCTTCTTTCTTTCTTTCTTTCTTTCTTTTCTTTTCTTCTTTCTTTCTTTCTTCTTTCTTTCTTCTTTCTTTCTTTCTTTCTTTCTTTCTTTCTTTCTTTCTTTCTTTCTTTCTTTCTTCTTTCTTTCTTTCTTCTTTCTTTCTTCTTTCTTTCTTTCTTTCTTTCTTTCTTTCTTTCTTTTTTCTTTCTTTCTTTCTTTCTTCTTTCTTTCTTTCTTTCAACATATTATTTAGAGCCGCGGACATGAATATTCGCGCTTAGCAGCAGCCTTATTATAACAATAATTGTGGGGGTTTAACGTCCCAAAACCAGGATAAGATTTACGAGGGACGTCGTAGTGGAGGGCTCCGGAAATTTTGACCACCCGGTGTTCTTTAACGTGCACTGACATCGCACAGGACACGGTCCTCTAGCATTTCGCCTCGATCAAAATGAAATCGCCGCGGTCGGTCATTTGGCGG
>NC_051180.1:9927771-10032771 GCF_013339695.2 Rhipicephalus sanguineus | reverse complement strand
TTCCGAAGCGCGGAATCGAACCAGTGACCTCTTGCTCCGCAGCGAGTGGCGCTAACCACTACGCCACGAAACACAGATCCTCCACGTAGCTAAGGGCGAGCGTTATATACACACCCTTTACCGCTGGACTGACTCAGAGACGGCCGGCGCTTATAAGCGTTTCTTCATTACCAGCGAGATGGCGCTAGGAGCGCGACGGGCGCATTTAAAAGTCGTCGGCGAGCTCGCTCGCTTCTTCTTATATTTGCGCAGGGAGAACCTTGCCCTTCCGCTGTCTGCTCGCGCGGTTTTCTCGTGGTGAGGAGAAGGGGGATGTTTCAAGCTTTCACCGTGATGTCCGCGCTCATGTTACGGAGCGTACGAAAGTCACTCGAGCTCAAGAGACGCCGCTAAACGAACAAACAGAAGATGAGCGCGAACTATCAAGTGTCACAGCTCGACACTTGAAGCACGCTAGTTTCCTTCGCTGCTTCGGCCGCCTTTGCAACAGGAGCGCTGTTCAAACTGAGAGTATCCATTGGCGAGCCTCACTTCGTATATAATTAGTTTCTTGCTATGACATTCATTGCTTCGCCCTTGCGGCGAAACTGTGACTTTTTTTAATGAACCAACAGAGGCACTTCGGCAAGTGGTATATCAGAGGTTCGTTCTGCGTCGGTTCTGAAAGGATGCTACGGGAATTCGCTCTATATTGCGAACTCACTACAGAGCGCAAGAAAGAACACGAGGCCAACAAGTTCTTTCGTTGCAAGCGTATGCGCACGCGCTTAGCAAGTGTAGTACGAACACATAAGGCTACCATACCACTTCGTTTTCCTCGAAGTGTTCTTTCGTTCGACTTCACTGAACAGCTCGTACTTACGTCACAAACCTTCTAACGCCACTATCGATAAAATACAACAAAATGAGGTGATAGTCAGCTTATTTTGGCGCGTATTTCACTGCCACTGCGAATAAGGAGGAGGAGGAAGAGAAATGCTGAAGGAGAGGGAGGCTGGCTACCCTGTGCTGGGGAAAGGGGAATAAAAGACTATAGAAAAGGGTAGCTCCAACAGCAAAAACAACAAAAGGAGAATAAGTTAGTGCCAAAAATACACATGCGTTCAAAAAGTCGGGCGTGTAGTGGTCGCAAGCTGAAATTTACTCCCGAAAGTAGAACCGAAGAGACGACGAAACACAATAGTTCTTTTTAGGCGTGCTCTTTATGGGCAAGCGCAACGGCAACGTCTTGCGCGCAGTCAGCTAGTCCTTGCTCGGCATATACGCAGCCCTTCCGCGGCGAACACACAATGGAGAAGACGACGACGGCGGGAGTTGAAATGTTTGCACCCTCCTATATCACGGCTCTGTCACGAAGGAACCAGCGCTCTCCTACAACGCCTGCCAGCCGAAGTAACTGCGCGCAACACGAGAAAGAAAAGAAAGAAGCCGGCGCAACTATTGGGCAAGCGGGGCCCCGGAGACACCCGGGAGCTGTACGGTTAGCTGGTTCGGCTCAGAAACAAAATAGCCGAGACAAACTGCAAACCAAAAGCAAGGCAAGCGAGCTGGTGCGCGAGGGCGCGTCGAAGAGCGAGCTGGCTACGAGGATCTACGTTTCTCGTATGGCGGTGAGGCAAGAGAAACTTTACGACCGGCGGGAGCCCGTTTGCGACTATACCGCGGGCGCTGTTGGCGCTCACATGCATTGCATCGCGCCATGAGGCCAGGCCGCTGCAGCAACGGCTGTGTGAGTCGGCCGGGACTGCGCTGCGATATGGCCGCGACGGCGTCTTCTCGGCGAATACAAATGCACAGCAAGGGAGAAGAGCGAAAACAAGGCGTCGTGTCGCCAGAACTTGCTGACGCTGCATCGTTGATCCAGTGGGCGACGCCGATGGCCCGTGATCGACCCGAAGACAACGTCGCGACGCGGCATTAGTGGACATTATGACAAGTAACCACTTGCATGTGTCTCGTGACGCGCTATGGTATTTACCTCAGACGCAACAACAACAGAAGCCGAACTCTCCCGTGAGGAACACGGTCGCCTTGTTTAAGGTACAGTGTCATTAAAATGGGATACCTTTACGTATTTCCCCTCTGAGTTAATTTACTTATTCCAGTAACGGATTATAAAATTTTCTAGGGGCCTACGCGTTTTCGACGTACAAGTTTAGTTCTGATAACACGTACAATGACGGTTCAGAGGTTTCGTGATAGCAATACATAACAGTCATCGTAAGATAACTATCATACATTTTAAACCATGAATTACAGTATAACAGTTTTTTAATGTCAAGGGCATGCATTGGGAGTCTGGTACTAACATGTGATCTATGTTTCATTT
Organism: Rhipicephalus sanguineus; assembly: GCF_013339695.2. NCBI lineage: Eukaryota > Metazoa > Arthropoda > Arachnida > Ixodida > Ixodidae > Rhipicephalus > Rhipicephalus sanguineus. The sequence goes on along the minus strand of NC_051180.1, from coordinate 10,030,442 downwards.
CTTTATTTCGTCAGTAATTTGTAGCCTACAAATTTCTTTTTCTTGCTCTCTGTATTTGCCCAGAATTACTGCTGCACTTGCGGAGGCAAGAGTGTTGCATTGTTCTAATCCTTGCAGTTACGTGTTTATGCATTGAATTTGTGTGCAGTCTGTGTTATTTCTGTTTATCTTGGTGAATCATCTTCCCAACTCGGCAATTTTTCCTTATCGCCATTTTCAGTTGCCGTTAAGTAGTCTAAAATTGCTATACTGCTATGTTATTCCTTGCGATGAAACCTTGGCCTAGTAAAGTCGTTCACAACAGCTTTTAGCCGGTGGTTTCCACCAAAACTACTGTACCCATCACTCTTCCTTCGCTTCCAAAACGAGCGTCGTCTATTATAGCAGATTGCACGCTCGATTACACAAGACAGCCCTCTCGGAAAGGATTACAGTCGTGCTTTGGCCACGACTAGTTGGCGTACAGAGGAGAAAGAAAACGCTGCGGTGGTAATCGAAGTGGGCCAGCCCTTATGGCAGCCTGTGGCCATTCTACGTGATTTCGCTCGCTCGTGAGCGCATGCGCCAGAATCCTCCACCACCCTTCAATATTTCCCAGCCGTGCATCGGCGATTGCTTCTGCGTAGTTTGGCGGACCGGGCGTCGGCCTGTCCAACCTTCTAAGCGGCGCTTCGCCACCTCTTTCAGTCCTTGCGTGCTTTTACCCCAGGTCTATCGGGAGAATGCGATTATCGCACCACGTTGGGGTATCGCTGCCACGACATTACGTCATGTCGCATTGATCTGAGATCCGCCGAGCCGCAACGGCGAACGGAGGGCCTGCGCGGACAAGCCGTGCGGAAGACGCCGCGAGAGCCAATCGCGGGGCCAGACAGCTCGGGCCCGGAGGCGCAGGGGTCCGAACCGGCCATCAGCTTGGGCGGCGCTATTCGCCAACCCCGCAGGGCTAGAAGGAAGGGAAGGCCAGATCTCGGCCACCAGCAACACACACTCGCCGGATTGAGTCTCGAAAACAGTCCACGCTAGAGGAGGGTGTAACGGTTTAGAAGCGCGAAAATATCGAAACAAAACGGAAAGTACGCAGCCAGCTGGCGAGAAAAACGGAAGCAAGAGAGCGAAGAGGCAAGTCGTGAGAGATAGCGATGGTGCAACTCCTCCGCAGCAAAGGAAGATGGACTGGCGCGGATAACTGGTCGAGGCTCTTACAACATCCGGGCGATATTACTACGTGACATACGAGAAGGCCCTGCTGCTGCGAATCGGCTGCGATGCGCGCCTAGGCGGCCGTTCTTGCCTCTGCTGCACAAGCAAACGATTGGCGGCTATCGCCCTTCGGCCAAGGTGCGAGGTGCTACGTGTATCTGCGCAGATGTGCGCTTCTCGAGAGCAGCATTGGTAAGAGCACTGCTCTGCCTGGCGAGCGGGACGAATTACATCTGCTTTTCAATTGGCGGGCTCACGTACACTTCGTTTGCTTACAGTTCTGCGGCCAGGGCAACAATTCATATAATATGAAGCTCATTACAAAGGCCTAAGTACTTCAACACGAAGGCTTATCAACGGACTTTAAGTGGAATAGACGGTCACGGACTGGCTGCCTTATGAAAGCAGTCGGGTGAAGCGAGTTCGCAGGTTTACCAAGCGCGTTCTCTGTACATCATCGACAGCAGAGCCTTGAGGCACGTAAATAAGTACCCCAAGGAGCTGCATCCTTTAACCTCGGAGCACAAACTACCCACACCGGAGGATGTTGCAATAGCAGGATCAATCTGAGCTACAACGATGCGTCCAGTACCGGAAGCCTTTCACCACGGAACTTTGGCAGAGGTTAATTGGTGCACAAGAAAAAGCAGAGGAGGAGGAAACTTTATTCTCGGGATCCGGCAGTCAAGGATAGGCGGCTCCCTTGCCTAGGCGTCGGCCAGGAGCAGCTCTTGGGCCTTGCCGGCGTCCTCGGCCCGTCGAACTGTCCAGAGCTGTTACTCTGCATCCGAGCTGAGCAGCACGGTCTCCCGCCGTTCATCATCACATATTGTGCGACCTTATCGGGCCCGCCTCGACATGATGCGATGCGGGTGCTTTCGTTCCTCACGAAATTTACATTTATTCGTATATTGATCCGGGTAGTAGTGGCTTTAGACCACCAAGTTCGGGTAAGGGCTTGTTTAAAGGACGTGGAAGGCCACCGCTTGCTGCTTGCTAAGTGTGCGATGCACAGGAGGAATACGGACCCTTTCCAATCAATAATGGTTTTGTAATGTGGGCCAGCAAGCAGTCTCCTCGCGATCAACGGCCGCGGATCTCTGGCTCGGCGCGTGAGGCCTCGAGCAGCGGTGTGAGCCACCTCGTTGCCGGGGATGGAGCGGTGTGCAGGTGCTCAAATAATATTCCAGTTCAATTTCAAGAAAGCTTTATTCTGGTGTACAGCGAACACTGGACACGGAGGAAATCGGACTAAAGGTATATTAATACACTGACGAGGGCCCAACTTCCATATTATGAAACTGATAAGTTTCATAATATCAAACTAATTGTCATCTAGGGCTTTGAGCAGAGTTTATACACGGGCGATATCACGCTGTAGGTAACAGGGGGCAGTGATGGTCGAAACGAAGAAACACTGCAGTCAGACAAACTCAAAGTGGAGAGAAAGAAAGATTAAAAGGAAAAGCACTTAAGTTAACCTCGTGCTAGCAACTGGTAATAAATAACACAGTATTTATTTGAGCGAGTATTTATTTCATCAATAGAGCTTAGAACTACTTCTTGGCGCGCAGGCAGCCATGCGCTTCGGCTCTGTAGCTTCCACAGCACCGCCAAAAAAAGTTTCCCCGAATTTAGCCCTTGCTGAGTGTAGACGCATAGACCACGTATTTTCGTTTAACCAATGGCGAGAACTGAATAACAGCTGCATATAAACATACCTGTATAGCGTACGAATGTAAAGCATGATGGAAAACTCGCCGCGCTGGTCTAGTGTTTATGGTGCTTGACTGCAGACCCGGCGGTCGCGGGATCGAATCCCGGCCGCGGAGGCCGCATTTCGATGGAGGCAAAATGCTAGAAGCCCGAATGCTTAGATTTAGGCGCACGTTAACGAACTGCAGGTGGTCTAAATTTCCGATGCCGTCCACTACGGCGTCTCTGATAATCATATCGTGATTGTGGGAGGTAAAACACCATAATCTATTATTATTATTATTATTATTATTATTATTATTATTATTATTATTATTATTATTATTATTATTATTATTATTATAAAGACAAAATTCATGTCTATCACCCGCAAAACATCTAGCGTGCCATTTCAATACTCTGTCAATTCTGTGTCGTTATACAAGGTTTATGAAATCAGTGATCTTGGTGTTGTTGCTGATAGCACGTTAAATTTTTCTGCTCACGTTAAGCGTGCTGCTATGCGGGGCCTTCGTTCTCTCGGATGTGTTTGCAGAATATCTCGAGAATTCAGTTCTCCTATAGCCCTCCACAAATTGTACACCGCAGTATGTCTTCCACAACTTGAGTATGCGTCCGTGATATGGAATGGCATTGCTCAATCCAGCGGTAACACCATTGAACGTGTCCAGGAAAAATTCCTCAGCATATATAACCATCGCTTTGCTAGAAATCACTATGGATCTCGTTCAAATACTGCTGGATTATTATCATTGCCATCACTCCACTGCCGACGAAATCGTTCTGATCTGTTATTTCTTTACAAGCTAGTTCACAGTATCATATCCTGCCCTGTACTTCTCAATTGTGTTAATTTTCGAATTCTGCGTAAGTTAACCAGAGAGAACAGACCGTTTAATGTACCCGCCTGCTTCTTCCAACACTCTACCCTTCACAGAATACAAAGTCTTTATAATATTAATTTTCTTGATCTTGACGTTTTTCATAGCCCACAGTCATCGTTTTTATCCGAGCTTTTCACTGTCTTGACATAGTATGGCACAATGCACAAACTCTTCCCTTCTCCGTCTTTCCGCATAGTTGTATATATATGCAACATTATTTTTCATTCCCCTTCAATACATCTCGTGTTGTCTTATTTTACTCCTCCCCTTTTGTGTTCATTTCTCTTTGTCTACGCGTTTTTGCTCTTGTTATTTCTGAAGACTGTCTGAGTTATATTGTTTATTTTTATTGTTTTATTTTTGCGTGCACCTGCACAAAGACCTTACGGTTGTTCCTGAGCACGTTAAATAAATGATTTATTTATTTATTATTATTATTAGCATGATTGGAAAGCAGCGACTTAGTGGCTTGAGAAAATAGGCACCATTTCTGACGCGCTATGGTACGAGTTCAGGTTACCGGGTCGATGTCCTTCGTGATATCAAGGTGGCGCTGCTTTCCAAGGATACGATTGTGAATGAATAGAGCCACGGGGTAAACGCTCTCCGCGCACGTCAAGTCCTGTTGGTTAGGAACACCCCTCATACTCTTGCGCAAAGATAAACCTGGCGCACAATAAATCAGCGGCTGAAGATATTCTAGAGAAAGTAAGTGTCAAAAGGCGTTGCGTGAAGATGAGAAATGCCGACGAGATGGAACGGATCGCCGATAATCACCGTAGCCATGTGAATGGATCTCGGGGCGGGGAGGAAAGGCGCAATTCTGGAACGGCGCGTCGCTGTCCGTTTCATTAGCTCACCGGTGGTGCACATCTATCTTTCGACTGGCTGACGCCGACTGTCACACGCTTTAACGCCGAGATCAAGCAGGCCTGCGCGTGGTCGATACATCAGGGCGCGTTTGGACGCAGACGCGGCCTGTTTCCGCAACCGTGGCACCGGCGCCATCCAAAGGGTCCCGCACAAAAGAGGCGCCCGAAAATCCCGGCTCCGAGGGAAGCCGGGGTGAGGACCGTTGGCCAGTTCCGACAGGATCCGAGCCATAACGACCGGCCTCCTTAAAGTGGCCACCGGCAGCAGCACACGTACGCTTGGACGACGGCCGGGAGGCTTTCTTCTCAACGCCGCGCGTTAAGCGCCCAGGCAAACAAACAGCCGAGGCCGGCGCGCAACAAAGCGCCCCCGACAGAAGCGGGCTCCCCACTAAGAGCTGTCAGAAGTTGCTTGGCGATGTCCAAAAACTTCCGGGCTCCGCGTCTGCGGGCTCGACACTGAGATTTGTCGCGGCCGGCTTGGTCCGCCGGTCGATGCGACGCCTCGGCAAAGACACCGTCAGCCGGGTCGCAATAGATCCCCGGCGCAGATCTGCGAGCGGATCAGGCCGCCGATCCATCGATTGAGCGCTCTCTCATTGGGCTCGTCGCCTCGCAATGAACAGGACGGCGCCGCCGGATGTGTCTACTGCCACCGGTCGTTCGATTTCTAAACACAGAGTGACCATCACGGACGCTGCTGACTCCTCGGGAAGGAGCGTCAAAAACAGCTTCGTCGTTAGACGCATCCCGAAGGCGCCAACCCACTGGTCGGTAATTGCGTTTCGCCACGCGTATTTTCGGGCCGCGAGAAGAAAGCGTTGAGTACGATTCATCACGCCGCTCTCCGCCCACTTCCGTGAGACTTTCGAATCGCCGTCCTCTTGCGACAGAATAGGCTCCTCCCGACGACGATCAATCGGCTTATTGCATTAGCGACAAAAGAGCGTGCCTAGTACTGTGCGCTAAGTGGCCATACCCACATCGCATCTTCGTTTTTGGATCGGCCTTCGGTTTAGAAGGCCGTCTCGGGGCTATCGCTTTTTAGAGATCGGGCAACGAGATTTCTAATTCAATGCGACGTTCGAGCGGCGTCGACGCTGTACAGCGGCACTTGTGCGAGATGCGTGCGGTTGCAAATGGCTGAGATAAATACGCACGCGCGGCCTAATTCAATTGCGATCGCGAGGCAACCGATAAGCTCTTTCTCGTTGCGGGCTGCCCGTGTACGATGCACTGCGGCATCGACCAAGCGCAGCGAAGGCAGCGTGTGCCTTGCTTCACTTTAGGCGCTGAACCCGCGGGCCATTTCGCAGCCGCCGTGGCACGCTCCAAATCTCTGGCGTTCGTCACGCGAGCACGTCGCTCCTTAAAAATAGCGATCTTCTGGCTTGAGGAATAGCGCGCACAAAGCGTGACGCTGTTGCACGGAGCCACATTTTACGACTTATTTCATTTTTGTCCGAATTCTCGTATTTCGTGGGAATGTCCCTACACACGGGTGAAACAAGGACAGCGGGATCTTGGACGCGTGTAGTTCTGCCTTTGCGTATCGGCATTGGAGATGGTACTTAAGCAGTCATCGCACATTTTATGGCGCTACCACCTAGCGACACTATGTTTTTTAAGGAGCACACGAGAGAATTTATTTACAGAAAGGTAGAGAGGTCGGCCTGAGCTATAGTTTGCTCTGGCCTGCTACTCTACGCTGAGGAGGGGGGACAGAGGAACGAAAGAGTGTTGAATGACGATGGTAAGGTAGGGAGATGAGAATAAAGTTCCGTTACGCTGGGGCAAATCTAAAGACGTGCATCCAGTCCAGTGACTTGTAAGAAAGCTACGACTCCATCATAGTAGACCACTAACTGATGAGGTTGTGTTAGGTCCTTGGCCTGACGTCAGCAGCACAAGTGTGGTTATAGAAGGAGCACACAAGAATTCGCTCCCAGCCAACAGGAAGTTAAGCGTTGGGTCGAACGTTACGAAACCCCAATAAAATATAAAAACTCGTACAGAAGGAGGTAATGGTTCAAGAGTTGTATATGATACATATGATACCAAAGCAAAAGGTTAATTAAAATAAGGGCAAATTAACTGCCAGCATAATTAATGCAAATTAGTTGAATGAGCTCATTGAAAGAGCAGACTATTTTATTGTGAACAGCCGGGGTCGTTGCGGCAGCTGGCGGAGCGGATCACAACCAGGTGCTTCGTTCTACACTTGGGGTCTGCGATCCTCTGAGTTGTCTGCGGAGGCCACGCATAGAAAAGCGCAGCTCAACTCGTAGAGTGTGCTTAAATTAATTGAATGAGTTCATTTAAAGAGGACACTGTTTTCTTCTGGGCCATCAAGATGGCACATACCCAGAACTTTCACTCTAAAGTCTACCTAAGTAACCAAAGTGTTCGCCAAACACTAGGGGCCAGCGACACTGAAGACGCTTAAATGGAACATTAGGGTCGCTAGAGCTTTTTTTTTCTCATTCTGCCGCGTTCGTTGTGCGGACGAGGACTGGAAGATACAAGCGAGCAGCAGAGAAAAGAACAAAATGCGAGTAGAATAAAAAAAAAGCTGAGAATTCTGGTTCCTATCAGAATACAATTTGATGGGCGCATGGACTAAAACGTGATCGTACTTTAAATACGAATGAGGGCGGGTGACCTTCCGCCCGTCTCTCATTGGCTGCTCACTTTGAGCAGCCATTCAGCAGCCAAAGAGAGACGGGCGAAAGCCCATCCGCTCAGAGCGCGACGGCCGTACAACTTGAAGATAAAGTGACCCTTACAAAACCGCTTTGCGAGTGCCTTGTTGTTCGAGCTAAAAACATTGTTTCTTGTTACGACAAAAAGCCCAAAATATTACAGGGAATGAATGAAAGAAGGAAGAAACAAGCGGAAAGACAGGGAGGTTAGCCAATTCTTAGACCGGCTGGCTACCCTGAGCTGGGGGAATGGGTAAGGGGGTAAACAATGATAGAAGAGAGATGTTACAAAAAAAAAAGGAGATCACGAAACAGCGAATGTAGAAATATACAGGAAGTAGGCGTACCGGGCTCGGGCACTCTTCTTACGGGCGCTGGAAAAAAAGCTAGGTAGTTATGATGCCGTTCGTAAATTATTAAGTGTGACTTGAACCACCGGATTCTCGGCCCATGTGCAATTGTGGATACGCCTCATGTTTTAAAGGTTCCACCGCTGCCATCATTATCATCGCAAGGACGGCTTCTAGTCTCCACATTAGTGCGCTATGTGCGCAAGCAATCCAAGGCCAATAATTATATCTCAGAAGAATAGACTGTTGTGCAAGTTGGGGATACACGATGACATAGGCGTATCTACCGGGGGGGCAAGGGGGGCGCTAGCCCCCCCCCCACTGAGAAATTTGGGGGGGGGGGGCGGAGCTACCCCACTTTCGAGAGTGGTTATTGTCAGCTGCAGATTGGGAAACTAACAAGTCAGGCAAAGTTTTACTTGAACGCAGCAATAACGTAATTTTATAATAAAATTTGTCCTACGATTCTGCTGTGACGACTCCCTCCGTGTGTCATGACCACGCACTATCTATTCCACGCTTGTGCGTCTTGCGCTCGAGCATTGCAGAGGAGGCTATCGCTCAGCAGGGGCTCTATAACATTACAGCAATCTGTCATGATTTTATTTTGTTCTGCCTGGCATGGAATTTAAGTAATCCGCGACGCAAATATGGGCGGGAACCAGTCAATGTTTCATAGCCCGATCAAACGCTCTCTTTTTTCAGGAAATTCAGTTTCTTTCTTTCAAAACGAATAGCATCGCCACTGCTCCATAATAGCATCGCCACTGCTCCATCGCCACTGCTCCAACTGTCCAGTAGTTTAGTTATGCCTAGCCAGGACAGCTAAAATAGGTTCCCACTTTAGTATCCGATTAACCTGCTTCACTTGGCTTATCATATTGTAGCCTGCAGCGATCGTGGCGGCTTGCAACAAGGCAGTGGACTCGAGCACATTGAGAAGCCCAGCTTTCAAGTTTGCCCCGTTACTTGATCTACCTCACCAGAGAGATGATCAGCGTCCACGGTTTTCTGGACTAAGAAGGCTGCCCACATGCAAAGGATTGTGTCTGTTCCTAATGTTTATTTCTCTCTCTATCTCTTTGTCAGCAACGATGAGTTCAGAGAGAGCTGTAAACGCGCAAAAACAGCTCAACATCATGATAACACAACTGAAAGTACCTATTATAAGCATATGAATCCATCTCGCCCGCTGCTATAAGCAGCCGCTGCCAATGTGATTGGTGGGCAGCCTTCTTAAATTACGTTCAGAAAGAGACACTGTCTGGCTATTCCAAAAAAAAAAAAAAATGAGTTGTTGTTCAGCAGAGTAATGTGCTGCTTATTGTGCACACTTCATTTTAACGCCGCGAGTTTTCGCAGACTTGTGACGTCGCATAACAAAAAGGCGATTTTATGGCACATTGAACATTTTTGACGAATAGCGAAGAACCAATGACAAACAATACGCCGTATTGAAAATAGTTCATTATTATTATTTTTTTACGCAGCCATGCGTACGTGCTAATTACGCGATGGATCACTTACGCGTCATTTGTTGCGTCGTTTTACGTGAAGCTGCTGTGAGAATTACCCAGAAAATTTCGACCAATCATCAACAGCTAACGATCTATACGGAAGGAAAGAATGCGGGGTAGTTTAACGTTGTAATCGCCCACATTTTTTCAAGGAAAATTTGAGCTTACACAGTTTACGTAGGCTATTTACTTGGAGGAAACAGAAGGGAGGAGTACAGGGCCACTTCACCGCTTTTCCGTCCACCCCCCACCCAAGCTGGGAAAAGTAGGAGGGCAAGGAACGACAGCTAGTATATAAATTCGTAGTCATTTATAATCTTATAACCATACACCCAGCTCAATGGGGTTTGCTTAAGTATTAATCGACTGAACTTGGTCTTCTTCCGAAGAAAGACTTCATATTAGAGGGCTCTAACAGTAAGGAAATTGGTACTTGGCTTATTCTGCAGACTTCTGCGAAGTAGCTTGCTTTGTCAGCCACATGTTTTGTTTAATAAGTGAGAATTTAAGGTACTAGAGTCATAGCAGGTTCTTCATACTCATCGTATCTACAACGCCAAACTAAGATTGGGGAGTTTGCTGATGTAATGTTCAGATGATCAGGTTAAATTTCGGTGTACTTTTGGAACTTCACGTTAATATTGCCAAAATGTTAATAAACATTGCTGAGTTGTCGCGGTATAGGGTGGCCCAGCGTGCAAATCTGTTTGTGCAGAAGATTCTTCCTTGATTTAAAACAAACAGTTTTGAAAGGAAGCCATCTGATCAGCTATGAATATAAAAAATCACCTAAAATCATATATATATATATATATATATATATATATATATATATATATATATATATATATATATATATATATATATATATATATATATATATATATATATATATATATATATTTGGCGATTTTTTATATTCATAGCTGATCACATGACTTGCTTTCAAAACTCTTCGTTTTGGGGCCAAGTGTCATTTTGGGCTCTGTATGCCATAGCAAAAAAACAAAATGTTGGGAAGGGCCACGGCCCAGTGTGACACCCCCCCCCCCCCTGGCTACGCCACTGCGGCGGACAGAGTGAGCGACGCCAGCCCCCCCACTCGCGAACGAGTTGGTACGCCACTGCACGATGATTAAAAAAAGCGAGAAAAAACGTGGGACAAGACAAAGAAAGCTAAAGGAAAAGTGCATACTAACAAGTGAACTGTTACTGAAGAAAACGAATATATAAAAAAAGGAAGAAAACGTGTTCACCACGAACAGAACTAAATACCTCAGATGTTCGCATCCAGGCACTATCTCAACCTTGTTTAACGAGAGAAAGGGCTTTTCCGCACAGTTATCACCAGCTTTCAAGTTTTTTGCGCTCTTTTTAATGAAATTGTATCCCACAAGGACATGAATGCCAGTATTTAGACACTGCGCTCGCGTACAAACGGCAACATAATTGGTAGAGCGACACAATCGGTTCATTGTTGCCTCCTGAGCTCTGGTATATTCAGCTGAGCGCAGCGTATACCTCCTCGCGGGCGTGTTCAACAGCCGGTTTCAATTTGTTGGCGCTTCCAGCCATGTGTGGCAGGTTGCGTAACATGGAGGTGTAACGTGGAGGGCGATGGGGACACGACATCGCGTGCAGCCCGGCGAGACAAACGAGCAGGCCGGCGATAATCAGGCGCTCGCACTGGTGCCCCTTCTCCTCTCTGTCGCGCGGCACAGCGTGTGCGGCCTTCATCACTAATTCAGCGAACAGTTGCTTGGCTCCGCGTCCGTCTCCCCACTGTCATTTGTAGCGGGCCAGTGTACAGGCAACGCCGGCAGCGTCGTTTGCGTCTCGGGCTGTGCCGCCGTCGTCTCTCCTCGGCACAATATACGCTGCTGCTACGAAAGACGTCACAGAAAAAGTACAACGCGAGTAATAACGAGTGTCCTCTGCGATGAAAGCGTTTACGTAAAACACGCGTACTAATAAATTTATGTCTTCCGTGCGATACATGGCATAAAACGACGCACGACAAATCCCGCCTGCCTCCTCCGTACCCCCCTGACTCGCTCAAGGACACGATCCCATCCCCTTCAGTGGTAAGCATATTCCTGACTACGCCACTGCCTCTAATAATAATTTCTGAGGTTTTACGTGTGAAAACCACAATATGATTGAGGCCCGCCGAAGTGGGAGACACCGGAAATCTCGACCATTTGGTGTTCTTTGACGTGCACCTCTGTACACACACACACACACACACACACACACACACACACACACACACACACACACACACACACACACACACACATATATAATATATATATATATATATATATATATATATATATATATATATATATATGTGTGTGTGTGTGTGTGTGTGTGTGTGTGTGTGTGTGTGTGTGTGTGTGTGTGTGTGTGTGTGTACAGAGGCGTCTAGCCTCCATCGAAATGTGACCACCGCGGCAGGAATCGAACCCGCGTCTTTCGGGTCAGCAGCCGAGCACCGCATTGACTGTACGACCACGGCGGATGTAATTTTTCTCCTACGTGCGTCAAAAAGCTGTCAAATGCATTTGATGACTTCTCTCGAACCCCAGAGAAATTCCCTCTAATTGTAGTCTTGTGATTACTTCCACATCTTATTGCCCAAAGTTTAGCATCGACCGCAGTTCTGGGGCCGAGTTCAACAAAACGCTGGTACCATTGCCGAGGGACTGGCCGGGATTTTTCTTACCAACAAAGTTAGCGTAAAGTGTTTAGTGAATACCAGCTCTGAGCCTGTAGTTGTCGTGACACCACCATAGAGTGGAGCCTTCACTCGCTTCCTTTCCTAATATCATCATTCTACCGTCACTTGTGGTCAGAGAATACAAATTTCTACGGAATGCATGTTGCATGTCTTCCTATTCTCCATGGTCAATGCGATTAAAAAAGAAAAGAGTACAAAAATGAAACATATAAAAAAGATGCGCGTTGTATGCCATGTCACAGACATCTGTCTGTACCAAGACGTTAGCAAGAGCGCTACAGCCAGTTCGTCCCGATCATAGCGAATCGCACCAGTGTTTTGATCAACAAACAAGCAAAATGGAACAGCAGTCTATATGATTGTTAGGCATATACTGGGGCAACACGGCTGGGCATAGTACGCAAGCCCGGCCAAGCAGAAGAAACGTTAGGGACAGCGGTTTTTGACGAGCGCGTCGCCTCTAGCGATAGTACTGCGAAAGAGCGCCAGCCGCCAGCGGATTATTTGAAACAGCAGCGTGCAGTATAAATAGCGGTAGGAGCGACCGCAGCCGCCTTACAACACGAACGCGCAGCAGTGAATGGCGGCCCACGCTTTTCTCGCGGCCTCAAACGCATCGAGCGATTGCGAGTCTAATCCAATCAGCGATGAGTTACGGGCCAGCGGCAACGGAAGAAAACAACGGCGCGCAAAGCGCTGTGGAAATCGGCCGTGCCGGTCTGGCCGATTGGCGCCCCGTTTTCTTTTCCCGACTGTAACCATGCCGGAGAAGAAGGTTGCGCGCGCGAACGCAAAGCCCCGACGACGCGGGCTTCGTTTACAATTCCAATGAGAAAGCGCGCTTCTTCCCGGAGAGAATGTCGGGGCCTCAGGTTTGATTTACAGGTCCCCATTCCGAAGAGCGGAACGACATCGCCGTCGGCCATGTACTGTGTCGCTTCGCTGCTGCATTTACTCGGTCCGGTATAGAGCTGCTGTGTCAGCGTGACAGCGCGTCAAGTCGCACAGACCATGCAGCAATTGACTCGGCCGAAAACTTTCCATTCATAGCGGAAGCATTCAGTGCGCCGCAGCAAGAAGCGAAGAACACTCGGTTCCACAAATGATGACGCGGCACGGGTGAACGGAATTGTTATTCTGATTGACCTAAAGTGAACAAAAAAATCAATAAAAAAAGTGCGTGCCTGCGAAAGCTAAATATCCGCCAGCATGTTTTTTTCCCCTCTCTTTTTCATGGTACAGAATGAAAGCGAATAAGTTGGCGTCGCCATTTTTCGTCCTGTCACCACATCTTTGCTCCGTAAAACGAAGGACAGCGTTATTTCTCCGTTGCAAACTTAGCTCGCTACGCAGGGACGAAAAAGTTATTGCTTTGAGCCAAGGGCGGACCCATAGCCGAGATCTTTGCCGCTCCTTTCAGTGGGTGGAGCCTCTTTTATGGCGATCGAAAGCCCGAGGCAAGTGCGCAATGCTCAACTCGGCGTCAAATGCGAAGCAGCAGCGCTGATAACTGCGCCTTGGCCAAGATTTGTGTCTTTTCTTTATTTCTTCGGACGTACGAGAGAAAATGCGTCGGTCCCGTGTCTCTTTAGTGTCCACCAAGAAACACACGTATGTCTTTTCTAGGTGTTTCGTTTCACGCGAGTTCAGCTTACGCGTGGAAAAATTCCCGATAATTGAGCGCTGTATTCTTTCAACTCGTTCAAGAATGCTGTGCCGACTTTCGGTTGCATAATTTGCCGTCTCGTCCGATACAGTAACGCGCCTGGAACAGCAACGTTTATGTACATAGAGTACATAGACGGAGTCACGGTCATCGCCACAAACTTCATCGTTTATAACTGCCTTATCGGAACAGGCAACAGAGTCATCTAACAGTTTTAATATTGTTATGACTGGCAGTCGGTGGCGACGCGCTGACCACGAGAATCGGCGGGCGAGGCGTTCTCACACTGCTAGAACACCTGCATCCTTCCTGGAAACGGAATTCCCGGGACGGCAAGCGATCGACAATGGGCAGAATCTCGACCTAAAGTCGGGGACGGCAAAGCCGGAGACAATGGGCCACCTGGGCTTGGCTTGGTGTGCTGCCGAAACGACCTGACCTGTATGTTTTGACAGGAGTCGCCGCAGACCCTTTTCTGCCCTTCGGGGAAGAGTCCTAGGAACAAGCCTGAGGAACCTGTCGCCTTGCTTCCCCCACAAGCGCGCCGTCGACCACCTGACCCTTGCTGTTTCAAGAGTGCAACGACCCCTCAGCGACAGTGAAATGGACTGTGCCATGGTGGGTGGGGTCGTGTGTGTGATTGGTGGTCATCAAGAAGGAGGAGCCAGCTGAGGGGTTAAAACGACGGTGCTAAGTGAGAAATGGGGCTCTGAGCCCTCGGTAACAGGCTCATCCAATTCGCTCGTCGCTGAACTCTGACCTTGTCTCGATGTAATTGAGTGTACGAAAAGTGCCAGTAAACTTGTTATTGTTTTCCCATCTTGCTAGCATCAGTTCCTCAACCCGGAGACTCGACTACGCTACCAAACGGAGTCCGGGTACGACGCTGCCCTATCGTAGCAACAACTTGGTTGCCGAGGAGGGACGGATCTAAATACCGGTCACAACAATATCTGTAAATTTTACGCACATTACAGCGATTGTTTTGGCCCCTTTACGGCCGCATTCTATTTACGTATACCAAGTTCATTACATCATTAAATAACTAATTACCACTGCAGTGGCACTCTGTGACAATAATTGGCCATCGAGCAAATTAAGAAAAGAAAAGAATAAACACTAAGACTACAGCAAAGGCTTCTGGAGGTATGAATGAAGTATCAGTGGCGGCCTAACTTCGAGTTGCACCAACTCCGTCCCCCCTCATGGATAATTACTCAACTGCCTACGGAAATGCTCTATATAGAGACACCATTACTACTTTGATATGTTCAGCTTGCATTAAAATTCCCCCCAGTGTTATGCATTGCACTGTATTCACTCTTTACAGCGTCACCATTTGAATGTTCCATGCGCCAATAAAGTATATAGTATTTACGGACAGAGCCGAATTTAGCGTGTGTTCGCAAAAACATGGGCTCCGTACAACTCGTGTTCGACGTTATCTGGTCTAGAAAAGAGGACTTGCCCCACTCACTATGTTGCGTGGTGCATATACTGATACAGAGCGAACGCTTAACGAAGTATCATTGAAAGTTGAAGTGGCACAAGAAATTGAGCTGATGTAAACTCAAAAGGGTGTGTTCGTTAAAAATAAGTCACGCTATGTGCTGACGCCGCTAAAAATAGAAGCTATGCGTCCATCAATGTGTTTTCCAGCTCAGAAAGCTTTGCCATTTTCCCTAGTATAAACGCAAATTCTCAAGCATCGTTTAATTATTAGTTCTGCTTGACTGGAACCAAGACCTAATATTTTCTTAGGTACAAAATGACTCCCCACTCCACTGTCACGATGTTGATAGTGACTGAATGGGGACAAGATAAGCTGACACATCACGTGGCATTCATGGCCCTATTGCTTTCAGAACAATATCAAGCTGATTTAAATGAGTTATCCTTCGATTGATATTAATTACACAGTCTGTAAGATGGCTTGGCGTCGATAGTTCCAGAACGCTTCACTGCGCAGTCCACGGAGGAAACGAACAGAATAATCGCGATGCGTTGCACCATCTTCAAATAAAATGGAGAAGGAAAAGAAAAATTTGCTGGCTACAAAGCAGTTAGAAACAAGGCACCCAGCCCAAGTAAGGAAACATTAAGCAAGATAGCGCGCCCAAGGCACATTTCTTAATTAAGCAAAAAAAAAATAAGCCGGACCTCATACGAAGGGGGAGCTGCGCTGTGTCTCAAGCTCCAACATGGCGAAGTGTGATCACGGAGGCGTTAATTAATAAGCCCGCCTTTGTTAAACCCGCCGAGCGGTGCGCATCTGGATCGCCTCCATTTAGAATTTTGTGCTTGGAAGTGCACCGAAAGTAAAGAAGCGGGTCTCGTTTCGTTTTCTGTGAGAGAATTACTGTTCTCCCCACCCGTCTTTCTTTCTTGTCCACACTGGGTGAATAATTCTCTCCTATAGTGAACTGATAAGGGTGCCGAAGACCGTCGGCCTGTCGGACTGGCTGTCGTCCGGCATTGTGGCAGCGAGGCAGTGGCAGTTCGTGGAGGTAGTGGCGAGGGGATGGCATAGTAAAGCTCCTCTCGTTGGACGTGCGGTTAATCAGATGGCGACGAGGCAGCAGCAGTATTACACGCTCGGCCGCCCACGGTGCCTTGGGAAACCGGTGGGAGGGGTCGTTTCTGTTCGTTTAAACGAGTTTATTAGCCCCCTCTCCCATTATGAAAGACGCCGCAGTCTACGTTGAAGCACCACGCATCGTTGCGCTCGCGTAGCGATCGGGCCGCCTTGAGGCGGGAGATTTGCGGACGGCGCTTTGCAGCGGAGGAAGACTTATCGAAACCGGCCACACGGGTGGCGAGCCATCCGAAGGCGATGGAGAGGGCGAAATAGAAATTACGTTGATCACGCGCAATGTGTCAGTATATGTATGTAGTACAGTGACGACGTGATGCTTACGAAAATCGTATATTTTTACTGGTTACCGTGCCGGCCGTGGCACGGCCTTTGTCAGAATTCTTTTTTTCTCACGAAGGCTTTGCCGCGAAGGGCACGAAGAAAACGAGATGCGCGCACGCGTCCCACCTCAAGTAGAGTGTACTACTCTACCTCTAGCCCGGCCATAGTCCGTGCACTCATGCCCCCAGCATGAGTGCACGGGCTATGGACAACATGCACGGACAACATGCAAGCGCGTCGCACCGCGTTTCCATGTTGTCCTGGCTCAGGTCAATATTGCTTTTTATTCTTCGCTAGGCTGTGCACTCTGGCGTTGCGGTGACACTGGAAAACCCATAGGAAAACTCCAGTATGGCGTGTTTCGCGCTAAATCTTCGCAAAGGCGGAAATCTCCTGATGTCTCATCATCGTCGTCGTCAATCGTTAGTCTATCTCAGGTTGACTGCAGGAAGGTGGTATCTCCAAACCATCAGTTGTGAAAACTACGGCGTGTGGAGCGTCCACCCTGCCGCACGGCGGCGTTAGACGCATTGTTAGGCCGACAAGCCGGCTCATTACCATCGTCTTTGTACTGTCGTAACCGGTTCGTTAACATAATGTACACAAAAATTTGCATAGCATGACATGAGCGTATGAATGACATGAACGACAGCTAGGTTATAACGTGAAAATGATGACACCCATGTCTTCTAAATCTTGATCCAGCCGCCTGCGTCTTTGTGCTCTCGTGGCCGTTTGGTTAGCTCCATATATACCGTTATTTGCACAGCACGACATGAGTGTATGAGCAACACGAATGTCATATTATCACAAGATTATCACTGCTCGCGTGTCATGTATGCCACCTGCTTTGCATAACACCGATTCCCACAGTGCGTGGGAACCAGCATCTCGGAGGCGTCGTTTTAACATTAGGCGCGTGGAGCGTCCCCTTTACGGTTCCTGCCACGCGGTGGCGTTCGACGCATTGTTTGCCGGTGCTCCATATCGCGAGCGGACACAGGAAGGGGCCACCTTTTCGTGCGCGTCTCGGGGGTAGCTTTCAAGGTGACAAAAAAAAAAAAATCAAGAGTGTTGCTCCAACCCACGCTGGCGAGCGCGAGCTGGTGCAATATTATATCTGCAAATTTTGAACGGTTCCACAAGATTTTGGTTTGAACTCACTCCCGTGCATGAAGAAAGCGAGAAAGGCCGAAGTGATTTTCGTGCACTGCACTACGCGCACGAGCGACAGCCAATGGGAGAAATCCATCTGTGAGTTGGAAACGCCACCCAGGCACGCAGAAAAGGAAGCATACGTGCACGGCACACATCGTAAGGGGGACCTCGAGCGGCATTCGCGCCGATCGGTTGAGTACAAAAAGAAGACAGAGGGGAAGAGGAGAGGAAAAAAAAGAACTTTATCGGTGCATCAGTTTCCGCGACGACGCCCAGGTAGGACGGATGCACGCGAGCTACTTTGACTCGAAAACGTCACGACATTGGCTCGTCAACGGGTGTCACTTTGCACATGCACGTCGAGATACCCCCCTAGTTCGTCGCACACTGCGTCTCTCGACCTGTATTCCACACCTAATAAAGCAACAAAACAAATAAAACTTGTGTGCAGACACGAAAAAAGGCGAGCTTTGGTGATGCTCTGCGTGCACGACACGCCAAAAACTCCGCAAGTTGAGATAGATGCGCCAACGAGAGACGCGTCTAATCTTTACCGACGAGAGACAGGAACCTAACGGGAGGAGCAAAAAAATTCACAGCATATCCAAGGGTGAATGATGAAGAGCTTGGGCGAAGCTCCTGAAGCAATCATGGTTACACCGTGAAACCTTCAGTGGTTTCGCCCAGCAGTAATCAAAGCGATAGCCCAGTACATCATCAAAGACGTGACAAACGCTGTATATATTTATACCAGAAATTTTATTAATCGTAAGTGGTAGCTAGACGTGGCTTCCCTTCCCCCTTCATTATAACGGCTTTATGGTCGATGAAGTGATGGATCGGTGATGGGTCGTAGTGGGATGTTTGCAAAGACAAAGTAGTGGGCAGTTTGCAAAGGATCGGTGATGGGTCGTAGTGGGATGTTTGCAAAGACGCAGTTTGCAAAGGTGGTTACGCCGGACAACGGAGACGTGACAAGGTTAGACTAAGAGGAGGTTCGCCCCTAAAACGTTGTACGGAAACGCGAGCCTTATGCGGTCAATTGGAAGGGTCAAAAGGAAGGTAGTGGCCATACACTGCACCAAGAAAGCAGATTCTTGTACTGAATTACATTGTCGTTCTCAAGCTGAATGGTACTTGCTAATTGGGCTATTAATAATTCCTGATCCACTAGATGGAACGAGTAAAAAAAAGAAAATTATCTGCCATTTGTGTTATCGATAGACATGTCACCTAAACACACGAAAGATAACGTTATACGGAATTCGAATTAATGTTTCAGTGCACTATGGCTCAGTCAGGGCAAGGAACCAGTGTGCCAGCTCCCTATGCACTTCAATGGACGACGGAATTCACGAAGAGAAAATGAATTGGGACAAATGCATGGTAAAGTAGCCTACTTTATGTGGCATGAAATATGTAATAAATGGCATGCAAAAAAACCCGGCCAGTCAGATATTTTGACAGTCTACAAATACGTATGGTGATGACGAACCCAGCGCAAAACAACAAGGACTGGGAATCAGACTATAGACGCCATACGATTTCTCTTATGATTATTTGTGCTTGCTGTTTCGAGCTACATTCATTTCATCATGGAACCATACCCCCTAACTTAAGCGCCAACCTCGCTACTAATACCTGCTGCGACGCTTGTGCTATATGAAAAACGCACAGCGTGTACAGTTTGCATGTCGAGCCTATAAATATGAAAACATGTTTGTCAAAACCAACTGGACAAAATGTTACAAACTCCACTGACGCCGAGAAGCACACTGGCTCCCGTGCTTTGTCCTTAAATACACATCGGCTGTTCCGAAATAAGCTTGTTTTCCTATTTCCGTGATATAGGCTTGCCCGGTAAGCTTTGCGAAATGCGATATATACGCACTACAATGATCAATCATCATTTTCAATGTAACATACTTAACATAATTCGCCTTGTAAATGCCCAGCGCATATTTATCACACGTTTAACCTTTATTACGCTATCTCTCGCTTAGGGACCTTGGATTTTCTCCACAATGCAGAGGCGGCCTTACACACGCAAGCTGAAGTGTACGTGTTTCATAAAATACCTTTTCCCCTCTATATTGACCCCTAAGTCTATGGCTGCAACACCAAACCGCGTGATTTATTTACGTTTCGAGTGTAACCCCGTCTACTCGAGTCCAGATCAGTTCAGAAACAATGTTTCTTCTGTGAGTAGAAATGCTGCATATTTAAAATCAGGCGCGTCTGCACACTGCCAGTTGTGACTTTCATTCATTACAAGCTCACAATAACCACTAGGAGTTGGTCTTTAGAAAAGCACTTTCCTTCTATGTAACAAGATGCTCTGCCGCACGGTTAAGCACCCTGAGGAGGTGCACGCTTTACAGGCAGAATTAGCTCGCAGCTTTCTGTTGGCGACAGTAGGCACAAGACGAGAACAGCAAAAAAAAAAAAAAAAAAAAAAAAAAGAGAAATACACGACAAAGCCACGTATATCGTGACAATTAGCGTACACACCTCCTCGTAATTCCCTTTCTTGCAATACTATTAAATTGTCTAACAATAATGTGAGTGTTTCGAGTTATCGTATCGTAAAGCTGAATCGCATCAAGTGTGTGTTCCTAATTTTATGGCGATAACAATTATATGGACACTCTCGGCGGATTTTTGCCGTCACCGTCGCCGTCAAGTCCCGGATATGCATATGTATGTATATGTAAATAAAAACGACAAATAAAAACTATTCAGACGCGAAATATTCCGAAGCGCTCGACCGGGGTTTCGAACCAGCGACCTCTCGCTCCGCAGCTTGCTGCCTTAGACAATTACGCCATGGCTCATTCGTCCTCCAGGATACTAACGGAAAAGCACGCAACGATAGGTGAAACGCACGGGACGCCACACGTTGCGAAAATTACAATTATGTGAGACGCGGGACATGCTGCATCGTTGCCCGCACTGCGTTTGCGTCGTATTGCTGGCGACCAACGCAAGTTTTTCATTTTGGGGTTGTAGCGCTACGTCACTCGTGGCCAGTCAGCCAGGGAAAAAGAAAAGCGTCCCGTGCCTCGTGGTGGCGCGAGCTAGTGGGAACGCTTTGGCACTTGTAGACTTATGCCACAGGAGGGAAGAAACGAGGTGGATGAGCCAGAATCACAGTACATATGTTACACCGCGACCAGAATTCTGAGGCTAAAATTACAGTGTAAACGCACAAGACACCCACGAAGAAAATAAAAGTACGACACAAGCGCTGACTAACAACTGCTTTATTCTTTCACACGCCAATGCATATATAAGTCCAAGGCAAACTTACCGCACATGCACACACAACAATAGCTCTAAATCAGAACGTGTAGCAAATATTATAGTGCATTAGATACGCGAATACATGAAATTATATTCACATGGGTGCAGGGACAAAGAAGTAAAGAAGAAGAAGTACGAAGGACAAAGAAGTGCCTTTGCGCTGTAATTTTAGCCTCAGGAATACGAACCAACTAGAGCCAAATAAAGTTTAATGTTAGAGACCAGAATCGAAGCCTGCAGGGAACGCGAGCCGTGGCTTCACGTGCTGCTGCCAAGCGCCGTCTTTATTTTCTTCTCTTGAGGTTGTGCGCTCTGCGGTTTTGTTTGCCGCCCAAAGGAAGGCGCTGCAGGGTCTTGGGCCTAGGCGGGCGCAGGGGTGCGGCCGTCCGCCCTAGTCACCTAAGTGGGGGGGGAGGGGCGCAAAGGCAGCCGCATACATTGACTTAATAGGGAGGGGGGCGCTGCGATAGTTAGTAACACCATAGTTAGTAACTTCGCCGCGAAGAACGCTAGATCGGCCAGGAACAGTTACAGTCCATTTGTTAATTAGGTATTTTAGCTAAAACAGCACGTTTATTACAGGCTGATAATACCCATCAGCAGAAAAATAGTGCAAGAGAGCACCACAAGACGGCAAGTACAGTTTACAGGATTTCAAAAGCGCAGTATGTTGTTGATTTTGCTCGCCGTAATGCAGGACACCTGATTAATTTTGACTACTTTGGTTGTTTAACGTGCACTTTCGTTTTTTTTCGCCACCTGCGTTTTGTCTTTGTTTTCCTTACAGTGTTTTCTTTTCCCTTTTACCTCCTCC
The DNA here is from genome assembly GCF_013339695.2 of Rhipicephalus sanguineus. Classification (NCBI taxonomy): domain Eukaryota; kingdom Metazoa; phylum Arthropoda; class Arachnida; order Ixodida; family Ixodidae; genus Rhipicephalus; species Rhipicephalus sanguineus. The sequence continues at coordinate 10,008,597 of NC_051180.1, read as the reverse complement.
CGTGCGGAGGGCAGGAGGCCAGAAGTCTCAGTTCAGGTTGGCCTACCTGCCTTTCCCTCAACCTATCTTCCGCTCTCAATTAAAAAAGGACGTTTTTATTATTATTATTATTATTATTATTATTATTATTATTATTATTATTATTATTATTATTATTATTATTATTATTATTATTATTATTATCCAGCGACGTCGCTCAGCACAGCCACCACGGCGAGTGACCTTTCTGTGGTTTCTCAGAAGCACCGATACATTTTTCTCTCGACGAGCCAATTTAAGTCAGGACTATGAACGTGAGAGAGATGTCGACGAAAAATTGGGCCCTTGTGGCTCGTTTTTTACTTAAACGGGTGTAGACTGCTCATTGCAGCGTCTAACTTCACAGGCAAGAGCGACAGTATTGTAACGCAGCAAAGGCGGTGAAGTGTCGATGCGCGTAAGCCGTCAGCATCGCGCCCTCCCGCTGCATTGCTTCGTTATTGAGGTGCGCCGCCTGTGCACGTAGAAGAGGCTTCGCTACAAACGAGATAAAAAAAAACCAAGAATACAAGAGAAAAAGAAGGCGTATGAGGATACTAGCGCGCACAACTAAAGCCGTAATTTGCATACGAGCTTCTAGAATATCAAATTTGTCCTAGTCGTGCATAATAAATTGTGAATTACGTATAAGGCACCCAGAGGGAAAGAGAAGCCATCCGGCTACTCTCCTTGACGCTCTTTTTCTTCATTTTGTTGCTATGGGTGAAGGCATCTGCTTAGAAACGAGGTGGACAGACTCGTCGCGAGAAAGAAAAGACCCGAGAGAAGAAGAAGCGCAGGGCAAACGACACGAGAACCACGCCGAGGTCGGGCATAGCGGTAACCTTAGACAGGGCCGGGAGGGGATCGCGGGGAAGAGACCTCGCGTTCGAACAGGGCGTCCGGAATTGCGAGAGAAGGCGGCGAGGCTAGATCGACATGCGAGGACAAGGCACGCGGCACAAGCCGCCGCTGCGCTCACCGGGATGACCAGCGAACGAAATGAGAGACAGAGTCCAAACCACGACGCGAGCACCATCTGTCGCCCGAAACGGGAAACAGTCGAACAGAGGCAGCCGAGAGCAGCCCGTGTTATAGTTCGCTGCAGCACGATATAAGGTTGAGAACCAGCAGAAATTGCGCGTGGAATGTTTTGGAAAAATATCTGGATGTCCTTTTTCCAACTGCGATGTTGTCAAACGTCAACCGAACTTGCAGTATTTAAACCATCCACGACTGCCACTGATTCCGTGATTTCGCAACGTTTTTTCTAGCACGAGACTTTGAGATGACTTTATCGGGTCATACGCGAAATCTCGCAATTTGATCAAAGATTAACCCGTACCAACTCGCCCAGCTTTTTATGCTACTTGCTCACAGTTTATTTCACTTGGACTATGGCACTTGGCGATTTGTTTTATTTGACTTGGAACGTGCTTCATTGTTTTCTCCCAACAAGAAATGAGAAATGCTTAACGAAATGACCCTGTTCGTAAAAGGGCCCGTTGCAGTCAATTACTTGGTATACGTGTTGGTAAAGTGAACTCGAGCATGCTATTCGCTTGCTGACAGTTGTATTTAACGCGATCTATTTAATAAAACCATACTATAACACTAACAGCGGATATAAAAATAAGTAGACATAGCTTGTCCACGCAACAAGAGAATGTCGCTCATTTATTGTTCTTAAGCCAATCAAGCCCCGCTAAAGAGTACTTTTCGCCACAGGCGTCCAATGGAGAGAGGCCTATAAATTGAGCGACAGCGCCAGCCAGCGCTGCGAAAGCGTCGTCGCCCTGAGCCACACTGCCCGCTATTGTGGACGAGGAGCGCAGCTGGCCGACCGAGGCAGCGGCGCGGTCGGTCAGCAGAGAAGACGTGTGGCGCAAATACTGGGGGGATAAACAGCGTGGCAATTACGTTAGCGTGCCAAGAAAACAATGACCAGCCGGAGGAAAGGGCAGAACAACTACGGCACGAGAGGGGGGCGACGCTGGAAGAGGCGGCGTATATGCGTAGCCCGGCCGTTATGCAAACGAAGGCCGACACCTGACGGTGCCCTTTCTCTCCGCCTGCGTTTTCCCCTCGCTCGTGCTCTATTTGTATGCAAAGTGAATGGAGGGGCATTAGGCTTGGAGAATTCAATAAAGCAAGTTAACGACCTCTCTCGCGAGTTGCGCTGCCTCCCTTCGCGTGGTGGTCGCACCACCTCGTTGTTCTCGCGCTTACGGCCACACCTCCTTCTTAATCCGGCAGCAGCAGCAGCTCGCGTCTCAGAAAAGCGCCTCTCTTGGCGCGCTCCCTGCCCCGGATAATAACGGGCGCCGGGCGAGATGGAAATCTTAATCGAGGCCGAGCGGCCCGAAGGAAACGTCTCGCGTGGGCAACTTCCTTCGCGGAGCCTTCCTTGGAAGCCGGGCCTTTTAACATGCAAAAAGGCGAGGCCCGCGTCGCGGACCTGTGGCTCTTGGCGCTCGCTCCTAATTGGCGAGACAGGCTCGAGGGTGAACAGCTGCCGCCGTGGAATAAAAGACCGGACAGAATGAGCACACGTGAAACTTCAGACGGGGCCCAATATTTCCTTTCCTCTAGTACTCACCCACCATGCTTGTTTGTTTGGTTATCCCGAAAGGCATGAAGCTGCTCTTGCGCTAGCTGAACGTGCTGCTAACTGTATACTTCAAAATGTCATTCGCTTATCGCATTGTTTCATTCGCATGCGCGCTGGACGTGACCGAATTATTGCAATGTCCTCCCTATTGGGCAGTATAACCTTTAGCTATTACAATGCGGAGCAGTCGCGATGACCCTGCCGATGAAGTGAAGTAAATCAATATGCACTACAAAATGCCAGAACGTGACAAACGTTTCGTTCAGGTTAGAACGAATAACGAGCCTCGCGTCTTCTTACTGCGCCTCTGTTGGTTACGAAATGTTTAGGCAGGCACTTCCTTGAAAAGGCGTACTACATTGGCCAGATTCACAAACGTTTTCTTTTGTAAGCATTATTTGCCATTTACCAACCGCCTTTGTTATATGTACAACATCCCGATTGGCTGCTACGGAAACCCTGCTCTTACAAAGCTTATAGTACAAGACTTTTTCACGAATGCGCGCCCTGTCTCCGCGAATCTGAAAAAGCTTGCATAGAAGAAATTCCTAGCCCGATCTACCTTTTTCTTTTTTTAATAACATTTGCAGTCTAACATAGATCACATAGTTCTATGTAGTCGGCGCCATATTTGTACGCCCACATCTCCTTTCATCATGACAATAAAAAAAAAACATTTGTAGTAAGATAACAAAGCATGTACACAGGCCAGAGAGCGGCCGCGTTGCAGTATGGCTACGTTGGCAGAGGAGCCTTGGCGTTCTGCTGTCAAGCACGAAATCACGTGCTCCATTTTCTGGTGCGATTCAGTGAGGAAAAATGCAGGAATGTTTCCTGCTTTCTGTGCACGTTAAAGAAGCCAGTCCAGGTGGCTGATACAACTATTGATCCAGTCTCTGCGGTGCCTCTCATAGCAATGATTTATAAGTTTTTTCCCTCCGAAATCTCGACAATTTATTTAGTCACCTGCGTACTCTTCTATTTCTTATTCTTTCGCTCCAACTGCACAAAGAACTCTCTGAAAGTCGGCCTGTTTCACTCGAAAAAAAAGTAATAGTAATAGAGAAAGCTAGACAGCCCAGCTATAGATGATCAGTCGTACAATTACTAAAGTTACGTGCTAACGGTTACGTGTATGCCAAGGATACGGGAGTAGGGCCTCACACGGATTGATTTTGTAATCGTGGGGCTGCAGAATTCAGAGGTCGCGCCGACAGAAAGGACTGCAAGAAGCAAGAAAAGTGCCATGTGTAGGCACACTACATATGAGCCACCGAGGCTTGTAGCTATTGTCGAGACAGTTTATGAGGATCACAATCTTATCTGAAGCGCGGTCTTCCATGAGGAGTATGTAACCGCCGCTGTAACACATGGGCTACAGTGGTGGAGTAGTTGATGAATAAAAGGCAATGCAACAAAGTGACAGTGTAGCTGACATAGGTCAAAGCTCTTGCCTCTGTGGATCCACAAGAAAAAACAACACGATTGACAAAGGAAGCGGGGAGAGCAGGAGAGGAGCAATGGAGGCCGGTAGCAACGCACGCGCTTAAGCCGAAGCAAGGAATGAAAAGAAAGACGGCAGAGCTCGGCTGGGGCCCGGCTACGGGGTGAGGTGTTGCGGGAGCGTTTTTCTTACGGGAGCGCAATGAGCGAAGCGAGGGAGCTGAATTCTGAGTGCATTTCTCGCCGCGTGTTTCCTTTTTGTGCACGCGGCGTGTGCCAACCAGGCTCCAGCAGCGTTTGGGCAATTTCGGGCGGGTGAGTGTTCGGAGCACCTGTTACCGGCCACGAGGAGCTTTAGGAGGAGGCGTACTATCGATCCCTGCTGCTGCGGGAGCCAGCACGACGGAACAAGATGGCAAGGGCAGCCTTCTTAGAGGCTCGGCGAGGGCTCGACCAAACGTGTACTCGTTAACGTGGCGCCAATGAACAGGGCGACGAGTGCTCCAGCGGGTGCAAGTTGCGTGGATATGCGGTGCCTGCGAAACTGTTTTTACATGCTTCTTCCATGTGCATGTGTCTGTGATTATCGAGCATTGAGTTGCATTATCTGGTTTGGCCGATGCAGTTTGTTCGATGTTCCATATGCTGCCATATTGCCTTAGTTAAAAATGGCCCGGCGTCTCGCAAAGCACGAAGGTGGCTCATAAACTCAAACTGTTATAAAATTACACAATTATGATCACAAACACCGTTCTCGCGCTTTCTTACTGACTCAATGGTCTCACACTACCGCTAATACATTTCTGCTATAATGCCGGCATTAGGCAGTTGGTGCGTCGCAGAGTTAAATGAAGCCCGACTGAAAGAAAATATTTTGTTATATTTCAAAACGTATATAGCAGCTTTGAAGAAGCTCTTTGCTATCCATCACAGCTCGCATTACATTTAGCCCTGCAACGTAACCAATGCAATAGAGATTGGCACCTTATCGCATAAAGACAACACTTTTTGTCCTGCTGCTAGAAACAAGGAATAAATTGGCCAGGACAAGCAAGCAGCAGGCGCCTCCGCCAATTCCCCGGACAAAGCACACGACGCTGTACGATGAACAAAGCGAGAAAGAACGCGCGGCATGGAACAGGCTCGGCCGGCGCGTCTTTCGTGCGCCAAGACGTGCAGGAAATATTGGCTGTCTAAAGGCTGCATGTAGCAGCGTGGCGACAGTCGCACCCAGATGTTACCATAACATTACCTGCGATATTATCATATTATCAAGTAAGACTAGCTGTCGTTTCCTGCATCGGCATGCGCGATGGGGGAAAGCTGCCTCCTCCTCCTCCCTCCTCCTGACACACACAGTTTCTAGAGCGAAAATGCAACGGCGCTCTTGTCGAGACCTGTAAATATAAAGGAGACCTCTTTGTGAAAACTCAAAGCCTTTCTTGCTCTGCTACGGCTGCTAAGATCTTACTGTCTGAATTATCACCATGATTGTGCATGAAATATCGTAACGCATTTGTTCCGACGTACATGCAGAATAAATAGCTCGCAGGAGTCATTACACCTCGCTAACCATAGCATATAAGTGCCAAGTTGTATGCTACGTCATAATAAAAACAAAAAAAATTACACCATCTCCCGCTAAAGGGGACCATGAGGCGTGCGAAGCCGGAGCACTTGCACGATCGCGTTCCGTCGGCGTTCGTTGGACATGCTACCGACCTCGGGCAGCGCCCTCTAGAATTTTCCTCGGGCAGCGTTGCCTCGGGCATGCTACCGACCTCGCGTCGTGGAACGCAAAGAGGAACACTACGCGCGTCGTGTTTTCCCTCTAATTATAATATCTGGAGTTTAACGTCCCAAAACCACGATATGATTATGAGAGACGCCGTAGTGGAGGGCTCCGGAAATTTCGACCACCTGGGGTTCTTTAACGTGCACCTAAATCTAAGCACACGGGCCTCAAACATTTTCGCGTCCATCGAAAATGCAGCCGCCGCGGCCGGAATTCGATCCCGCGACCTTCGGGTCAGCAGTCGAGCGCCATAACCACTAGACCACCGCGGCGGGGAGTGTCTTCCGTCTAGCCTGGCCGTATATTCTCACAGGGCGAGCGGGGAACGCGGTCGACAGGCGCGCGAGAGGGGAGCAGCGTAGGAGAGGAGAGAGAGGGGAGGGGACGCGCATGCGCTGGCGCTCATCGCGGCGCTGCGCAGGAGGGAATTTCGGCATGTCGAGCCCGCATTTCAGATGAGTCAACCGAAGCAAGCGCTGGACTGAACGCGCGCAGCGCTCTACCTTTTGAAGGAGAGGAGACTAGAGGAGGAGAGTAGCGCATGCGCCGCGAGAGCAGAAGCGAGAACGCAGGAGAAGCGCAAGCAGGTGCTGGCAGAGAAGTGGAGAGAGTAACGCACAGCTGTTGGAGAGAGGGAAGGAGGAGAGTTGCGCATGCGTAGTGTGAGTGCGGACTACCGGGCCGACGCCGAAGGACATACCCCCGAGCAAGGGGTGCTTCGCATCTAAAACAGAAAATTGTTGCACATCGACCTGAAGGTTAAACGCAAACTGGATTCACCTGCGACTAATAGGTACATAGCGTGAATTGGGACTACAGCCGCCGTAATTGCTATGATTGTCTGAATTTAGTTTCAATTTGGTTTCAGCACTTTGTTTCAGCTTGCTCAAACTCATCCCTATCATTGTGGTTAGTGTTATTTTTTGCTCTATTGCGAGCACTTCACTTGTGCCTTTCTAGTTGCTTCCCGCATTTTGCTTCTCTTTGGAAAAACGTAGGTTTCTTGTTTACGCTATTATCGATTAATTTGCAGTGTTGTAATTGTTTAATACATTTAACTGTACCTTTTCTGCTCGTTTATGTCACGCTTGCTAATAGCTTTTATAACTGTTTACTTTTTGGCATTATTCTTCGCAATAGTAATTATAGCCAGCATGCACGGAAGGTCCCATTTAAGTTTCTAGCCACAGGACCTCGTTCTTAGAGATCACGCAATTGTAACCGTTTATTAACATGAATATGCTCATTCTGGTTCTGAATAAAGTGTTTCAAAAGCGAATATTTAGGCCAATTACTGACAGGGAGTATAAATTTGTGAAACGGATAATAATAATAATAATACTACTACTACTACTACTACTACTACTACTACTACTACTAATAATAATAATAATAATAATAATAATAATAATAATAATAATAATAATAATAATAATAATAGTAATAATAATAATAATAATAATATCTAGGGTTTAACGTCCCAAAACCACGATATGATTATGAGGGACACCGTAGTGGAGGGCTCCAGAAATTATGACCATCTGGTGTTGTTTAATGTGCACCTAAATCCAAGTACATTTCGCCTCCATCGAAATCGGGCCGCCGACAGCAAATACCAGAAAGCGGAAGCGAACGAGTGTCTGAAACACTCGCTTCTGTGTCGTGAGCAGCGATGGTTTCCTCGTCAGCGGCAACAGTAATGGCGGCGCGTCTTTGTCCCTGTCACACTGCAGCGCATCCAAGAGCGCACGTGCTTGGAAAGAACTCTCCTGAGCGAAGAAACACAGAATAACGAGATCAGCGCGAGCGGAGAAGGTTCCTTTATTGGGGCCGATCGGATGACAGCGTCCCTGGGTAAACAGGCCTGGCCATCGCAGCTCGGCTCGGTTCGTATCGAGCAGCGTCGCGGGCGGTCACCGCTGGCCGAGGCACACACTCCCCACAATTCTACGGCCACCAATGGCACTACGCGAGAGACGCTCATACTGTGTTTGTTACATGTTGTACGTCACTGTATCCTTCGGCATCGTTATGTGCAGTTTTCAATTGCACTACATAGTGTACTATATTGTGTCACACGTATTGGGGTTAGATCTTTAATATTAAAGTCAGGCCGAAACACCCTATTGGAAAATAGTCATACAGTGCCTCGCATTATTATCCGGCACCATAGCGATTACGTGCCTACCAGGCAAGACGGCTGGACCAGTAGGAGGTGTTGTTTTGATGTGGACACGGAGCCCGTAGCGCACGTCCCGCTTGTTACACTTACTCCGGCGTTTGCCCACTTTGCTATGACATCGTCGTCTGAGTGGGCCCGCCGATTGTGAATTGAGCTGATTCTGGGGGTAGCGATGCTGAGATGCATTTTACTGCTTATAAATACCGAACAAGCAGGCTCCAAGCCACAAACTTGGGAAAGGAGGCATAGGGAGGCGTTAATGGAACTGGGTTCTTTATATTTATTTCAACGTAGATGTTCGGGCATCGTTTTTACTGCTTAATTCTGTACAGAAAAGAGTCCTCAGATGGGGCTACAGAAATGCGTGTAGCTGTCGCTACGGGTTTTTCGTTATAATGTTGCGTTACAGCGTTGCATGTCCTCGTCCGTGCTCTTGACCTTGTCCGCCCTTTCTCGATTCGGGTTCACGTATTCTGACATAGATGGCGCTAGGGGTTTATCGCTGCTGATGTACCCGAGTACATATTCACAAAAGGAGAAGGGTCGTGTCTGCCGCAAAAAAGAATCTGGAAACTACTCAACACATTGTGATGGAATGCCAGGTTATTCTCCCAGCAAGATCTGTGGAAGGCGTGCATCTTACAGAGGCTCTGGATTTCAACGTCTACCGATATATTAGGTGGAAAGCGGCTGATGAAAGCAAGAGACTCGTAGAATATTGGTGGGCAAGAAGCAGGAATGAGACTGACAGAATAAGAGCATATAACCCCGTTCATGGGTCAGGTGCTATGGTGTGGAAGACAGAGACAGAATCGGATTATGTGATGGCTCACAACTGTTCTTAGTGATAAAAAATATTTGGGCGCGCATAAAAGATCGATCACCATTTTCGCCGGCAGTTTGCTTCGTTTAGTATACATTTTAACAAACCCGTTTTGGTTAACCAAACCAAGAACCGCAGTTAAGGGTGCACAGTTAAAGGCCTCTGAAATAGCTACGGGGGTTAGCAAGTAACGGCGCAAGCACTCCTCTGGAATTCGCCGCATGCTCTTTACTCGCCAACCGAAAAAGCCTGCGGCGAAGAAAAGGTGTTTAATTACTTACGAGAGCTAGCGAAGCGCTTACTCTTTTATGTGCGGTGGCACGATATTAGCTCGGTGCTTGCTGCTGCAACGCCTTTCAGCGGAGAAAAACGCCGACTTGGAACTGTACCGTCGCTTCTATAGGCCACCCACGGTCCCCAAGAAAAGTGGAGGGCACTCCGCACACCCTTCTACCTCGAACGCTATTAATCAGGCAGGCGCCGGGGCATAAGTTCCCCGCATGGTTCCAGGCACAAGTTCTTGCGAACTGCCGCTTTCTGGGTCTTGAAGGCTTGGAGTTAAACAACGGATGTTTTTAGTTTTCGTGGGTTATAAAGTTATGCAGGTAAGCCACTTTCCTCGTGCGTGGTAGAAGCTGGCACAACTTGGTATCGCGGAAGCGGCCGCCGTTTCGATCTGTTTTAAGCCACTGCATGCATAACAGGTTTCTTTTTTTTTTCTTAGCTTGAGTACGTAGAATTACTGTGTTTGTTTGCTGAAGTGAGACAAGCTTGCCGCGTGAGATTGCCAACTTGCGGAATTCGCTAGTGTGTAGTTCATTCCAGCCGTTCAGAAAATTGGAATTCAGGCATCAAATGCGCATGCCGCGAATGCGCATGCTGCACGGCATTTTTGAAGTTATAAGGCGCGAATAAGACACGAACGAAGAATAGGAACACACACACGCGGAGCGCTCCGTGTGTGCGTGTTCCTATTCTTCGTTCGTGTCTTATTCGCGCCTTATAACTTCAAATATGTTAAACCAACAAGCCCAGTCTGCCATTCATACTGCACGGAATGTGACGTAGAGAGGAGATGCTCCTTATCTTCGAAGCCAAAAATGTCATTTGTTTCTTTTTCGCCCGTGTTTTATGATGCAGGAACATGAACGAGCAAACCAATGGAGGTTTGTTTCGTACTTCGAGACCAACGCAGTAAGCAGCACTGGATTAGGTGCACGCCGCAGCGAACTTCAAATCTTTACATTTTCAATTTACAAGTAAAGGTGCACTCAACAAAATAGGCGAATGCTCCCTCGACGAGGGGAGATTAATCGTGAATGGGTACTGGGGTAGAGAACGTTATGCAGGGTACACAATTTGGGTACACGTACTTAACTGTATTACAGGAAGCTACTTTAGTGTTCCCGATACGTCGGTGGGTTCCACAGCAAGCTTGGCTACTTTAGTGGCACTTCTTATTCGCTCATAAGACTGGTCCTTCGCCGACTGCAACACTCTACTAAGCACGTTTCCTTCTCTACCATTTCTCTTCTCTCTCTACAAAGTACGTAACCATGGCGTTTGCAGACACATCGTTAAGAGCTTCCGGGAGTACGCGAAGGCATGCCACACGTGCTGCTATACAGTATACACTCCCACCATGTTTTGCCGGCATACTGCGAAGTGCTTCGCGTTGACTGAGCAACACACGCTGAGCCAAGCTCCTATCCCTGCGACATAGGCTAGGTGCTGAGAGAAATGCTTTTTTCACGAGACTAGAGCCAGTGTAGCTGTTAAAGCAGCAGGAAGTTTCCCTTATGCACAAAGCATTTTTTTTCTAAAAGAACACACGAACGAGTGCTCCTATCGTTTCGTCATCCAGCTGCATCGGCAACAAAGTGCCCTCGTTTTCGGAAAGGAGGCTTAATGGAAAGAAAACAAGCAGCGCAGGGCGACAGCCAGAGGCGAGTAATGGCGACAATTAAGGGCAGCGTCCCCGGTTTGGTCGGGGTTCGCACTCCGGTGCGAACCCTAATCACACCGGCTGCGAAATACTGCGACCTACCTTCCACAAGGTTTTACATGGAGCACTTTCAGAAGACGAATTCACAAACAACGTTTATTCACAGCGTAACGCTGCCTGCCCAATAAGCGAGAGAAATGAAGTAAATATTGTCCTGCACTGAAATTGCAGTAACTATGGACTTCTATTGGTCCCACACTTTGTTTCGAGATACTGCAAGACCATTCTTATTGCTATTCTTTCTGCTTTTTTTTCGTTTTTTTTTTTTCCACTATCCACTATACGAAATATCGTAAACTTTGTGCCCCTGCATTCGAACGGTAGCGAGCTCGAGTGTCTTCTCAACGTGTTCTTTAATGCTAGCGAATGTTGCTTAGCGCTCGCCACATCTATTATTCGCTATACAGGCAACATTTGAACAATAGCGAGTTTTAGTATAGCGGGAAACGCTTACGTTAGCGTTAGCGTGTGCCTAAACGCTAACGCTAAAACGGAACGCGCTGCGTGTCAACTGGTGGTCTTTTAGTACAGCGGAAGGCATTCCCGCTAACGCTAACGCAAGCACATACGGCGCCATCTAGACATAAAAACACTAAATGGACTGTAGAATCCACAAAAGCCCCACCAAGTCGAGCTGATCCAAAGTCACCACTGTTGCGTCTCCATGTCGCGTTTGCAGAAGTGCTGAGTTCTGACACATTGGTATTCTAGGCACTATAGTTTCTGTCGACAAGCCGCGTTCGAGAATTCTTCAAGACCCCTATTACCTCGCCTTTTTAAGCTGGGGCGCATCACGCGTGACATTCATGCACTGCCGCGAAAGGCATGAAGGGAAGCGACGCCGGACATGTATGTGCTTGACTTGTGGCTGTATCTTGGAAAGAGGTGACTAAAGACAGCGTCGCCATCTCTGCGCTGCTACAGAAAACATGAGCGTACCTTGCAAACAAATCTTGCTAAGCCTTCTGCAGCGCAAATCCACTTTGTATCTGAAAAACGGAGCTATTTTATCGGCGGTGCACGGTTGGCGAAGCCTCATTACTCAAATCTAAATCAAATACGAACATTATTAGGGAATGAATAAGTTTAGTAATGCAGGACGACGGCTACAAAGATTCGAAGTGGACGGCTCTCGCTTCAACAGGCACCGCCATCTTGCCCTACGTACGGGATCTCTTGCGTGCGTTAGCGTTGAACGCTATATTCCAGAAATAGCGTTCGCACGTAAGAGCTCGGGCTACGTTTACGTTCTGCTCATGCGCAGTTAGGAGCACGCAACGCTAACGCTAACGCTAAATCCTTGCGTTTGCTGTTATCCGCTATACTAAAACTCGCTAATTCGTCCATTGTGACTTTCATAACAACGATTAGGACCAGGCTGTCTACATTTGTCATGCTGGCCGAACTGTACGAACCGACTAGCTCAGCAACAAGTGTTTGTCATATCTCATGCATCGAGCACGCGTACCTGTTTCTATGTGTAATGCAATGTCGCTGTCTACTGTCTAGGCTTATTCTGCAAGGAAGCGCATGCGACGTCAAAACTGGATAAATATCAGCGATATAAATTGACAAATCTGCAAGCATGCAATGGCGACAGCCATAGATAACGACTGACCGCTGCACTCTACAATACAGACTGGAACCCAGGCATGTCCCACGTCTGCGAATTCTCTATTAAAACAAGTATGAAACGATATTTCACGCCTATTATCGGCAACTTGTAGGCATCATGAAAAAGTGCCAGCTGGTCAACAAAGGTAGCCGGTAGATATATTCCTTAGTGAGTGCCTTAAACATGCGTTTACGAAAGCAGCAGCACAGATTGTTTCCAGCCTGATTTCACAAGCTATTCAACGTGTAGAGCGTCACGCATACTAGCGAGGCAGTAACATGCGCAGTTATATGCAAAAAAAAATTACCGCTATACGCGCAAGGTCAAGAAATTATCAAATTGTCACCAAAAAGCATGTCGCCTGTACATGCGCGCCTCGCATATCAACGTGTAGCGAGGCTAGCACTCCAAGATATCTCGAAAAGAACGCAAAGAGACGGCCACAATTGAAGAAAATGAGGGAATTAAGAAGTTCAGTGCAGTGGCAGACTTTCCTAGTGAGTAGAAACCGCCACGAAGTCCATGAGGCCGGTTGCGCTTTATTCTTCTTGCAGCCACCACCGACCGAAGACGAGCGCGACTGGCGCACGAGAAAGCGACAGTGCGCTCGAGAATTTCAGAGAGAGAGAAGAAAAAGAAGACTTCACTTCGGAATTTGGTCTCGAGGAATCTTCTGGCGCGCTGCCAGAAACAAAGAAGATAACACCGGTGCTCTAATGCGTACGAGTTGCGTGCATCGCCCGTGACCTCTTCTTAACCACGGGTCGCACCAGCGAGACAACGAGGACTTTGCGTCCGCCGCAACTGTAAACCTAAGCTCAACACAATAGAAAAGTAGGCGTGCACTTCGTTTGAATGTTTCGATGAGCGACCACGACAAAAACAAGCTCGTCAGCAGGCTTGAAAACCCTGTCGACTCCCGCTAGACGCACGTGCATGAAGAGCCTTTCATCTTTTCCGCAGGCTTCACATTACAGCCAACAGTGGGTTCCTATTTTTATGATTTCTTTTTGTAGAACACATTGCGCTTAACTTTTCTCATCTTTCATTTTTTTTTTAATTTCCTGCTAGCACTTACAAATAGCGGATGGCTGCGAGGCAGTATAACGAAAACTCTGTAGGAATGTCAGCAGAATTTCAGAGGGTGAAAAAAAAAATTGAACGGGTTACAATGATTAAAAGTTCTTTACGCGTCGGTTAGGCGCAGGTAGAATTTATTTTATTTGCACAACGTGGAGGAAGCGTCTTCGAACTGCAGCCATGACAGCAATTTCTTTTACACTGTTTTAAAGTATTCGATATTGTTGCTAACACATACGGGCACGTTCGGAGCGTAAGAATCACGAAAAGATGAAGCCATACACAACAAGAGCCAAACAAGAAGTTTTGCAGTGGTCTTGATATCTTCTCTAGTCTTGTGATCACCTCTCGTAACATCGCTTGCAATAGGCGCTGTGGGATCACGTGTGATTTCGCACACGGGCATACGTATACGCGTACATGGTCTCAACACTGTACTTTATTGCACAGAGCTTACCAAAGCAAAGCTGCACGTACCCCAAAGGAACATTCAATGCCCACTATGTGCACTACGCCAACCGGGTTAGGGACGTCGTGAGAAGCGTCTTTTTAACGCGCACGGTTCTCCGCGTTGCACCGAAGTAATGATACGGGCTGCAAGTTCTTGCAGGCTGAGTTCATAAATGGCGACAAGCGCTCGAGGCTGGCAGTCTTCTTAGAAAGCTACATCCCGGGAGAGGAGCGAAAGTAAAGAAGAAAATAAAACTACAAAAGACAATCCCCGATGGGCTAGAGTCTCTAGAAATACTGGCGTGTCCTCCTCACACCCTAGAGAGAAAAGGTTTATTATGGCAGAAAAGCTGAGAGGTCGGCCTGAATCAATGTTCTGGCCTGCTACTCAGCAGTAGGAAAGGGAGTCTGCTCCAAACTTGCGAGGACCACCGGGCCTCCGGCAATTGCGTTGTTTCTTCACGAAAACACATGCCTCGCATTTCTGGCTGATTGGTCCCCGTGCTACGAAGGGAGGGCTAGTTGGCCTGTTTTGAGTGCAATTTTAAAGACGACATTCCGAAGGTAGGTGCAGATCGTCTCCAGATTCCTTTTCTTTAGAAAGCGCAATTCTGCCATACGCGATGGTCTTCTGATCAATAAGCTTCCGAGCTGAGGGCTGTCCTTTTTTGCTTTTGGACAATTTTTGCGCGACGACCAACAGCGCATTATTTCACGAAAAAAAAAATAGGAGAATAGGCATACTAGTTAAATTCTGTGCTTTTAGCACACTGCTTCTACACACTTTACAGCAAAATTTAGGCTCAGGTCCTGAACGTCTACGTAAGGTGTATTATTTGACCGAGAGCAGCCCATGTAGGCAAAGTGACCTGACAGTGACTGAAATAGCATGGCAAACGGCTGAAACTGTACTGCTAGCAGTGGCGCAGAAGAGACATGTGCTTCGTAACGCATCAACAAAACTTCGATTATTGGGCAAAAACCGCAGCCAGACCAAGAATACCAACGTTCAAAGTGCAGTGTGAAGCAGTATACGTCGCGTGTCGTCACGTCGCGTTTTAATCAAAGGGTCCCTGAAACGCTTTCTTCGTAACCATCTGATGACCTGACTATTGGAATTTCTTGCCTCACGAACCGCTTGACGTGAAAGCCTTTCGATTCCATCAAGTATGAGCGGAGGTTCGTAGATTTGTCGCAGGGATCCTACCTTTTTTCCCGTCTTTGCTTCCGACGACCGCGTTGGAATCTACACAGGCAGACATAACACGGGGGAAAGAAGCTACGTCAGCGTGCCTCCTGACCTTTAACATTCTCTCTTCGTTTTTTGTTTTTTTCATTGAGTCCATTCGCATACTTTCAGTATTATGACAAGCGTGCCGCCGGCGCAGATGGGGAGAAGGGGCGTGGCGGACGCGATAGCCGTGCAGCACAAGAAGCACTGTTGTGCGAAATTCTGGTTGATATGACTGCAAACACTGTCGCGGTGTATTCAGTAAGAGACGAGTGACCAATTCAGGCACGTAGAGTGTTCAAGATAGCACGGGAGTAGCACATCACCTGCCACCTCACATGAACGTAGGAGGAAACGAAACAATAAGCAATTACTGATGAATACCGCAATTACCAAGATATATAACTACTTTTTCACTGTTTGTTGAGAAAGAGATATGCACATTTTTATTTACTGAGCTACAAACAAAACCTGTAAATATTGCCCAGGATGTATTCGCGATCATGAAACCAGCCAATTAGTGCGTCCTTCCCTTCATCTGCGAAGCTTGGCGATAGAAGAACAAGCGATGTCTAACCGTCTTCGAAATGAAATTGCCCATTCCCTGCAGCGAACAATGCGTTAATATTTGGCTCGCGTATTCACAGCTGCCGCGGTCGCCAGCGTTTTCGGAAGATACGTTCAGAAGGTGTTGCAGGGACTCTTCAAGTACGTCGTTCATGCTACACGGTTAGAAGCGTCCAAGCGCAGCATACTACAGCGCATAACAGCACGCGAAATACCGCGTCGACAAAGTCGAGGATGCGGAAATTTCCAGCGGCACCGCGAAGTGGATGTGGCTAAGAAGTCGTCTGACAGTACGTGACTGGCACTGATCAAGTGGTTAATTTTCTCCCGACACCCGATAAAGAACAATCAACGGTATGTAAGAGTCTTCAAAATTGGCTAGCGCGAAATCGACAAGGACTACGAAGGAACGCAGATGTGCAGGACAGACGCTACTCGCAACTAAGCTTTATTCAGAAAAGTCCTCCTAGATATATACACAGCCGAGCGGCGCGCGCAGGCGCAATGCACGTGATAGTCATGACAGTCAACATATATATCTAGGAAGACTTTTCTGAATAAAGCTAGTTGCGAGTAGCGCCTTTCCTGTACATCTGTGTTCCTTCGTAGTCCTTGTCGATGTCGCGCTAGCCAATTTCGAAGATTATGAACCAACTAGCCCAACAACGTATACTATTAAGGTATGTAAGAGCTTGCACAACAATTAAAAAAAGAGAACGAAACATTTGTGCGCAAGCAATTTCATTTTGAAGAGTCGCAATTCAACCCAACCGTGTCTGTTATGCACTCTAAGGAAGAAAGAGTAAGTGTTACTCTTTTCGGGGAGTTTTGACTAGCCACGTGTACGACTCTCTCTAAAGAAGCACGTTAGGCCCCTTCTGGGTCCTACGGCTCTCCGACGAGAGTACAGTGATCGCCAAACAGAGTTCACGTGTCTCTTGAAAGAGAGTCGTGTACGTGGCAAGTCAGGACTCACAAAAAATAGTCGAAGGACTCCTTCTTTTCCCCCTTAGAGTGTGCGTATGCATCTTGTAAGAAAGTACCACCTGTACATATCAAGGATTTACGAGGAACGTCAAATTATTACCAGCATCTGCTCACCTGAATCATGGAAGAGGCTTATGTGACGAGCTTCTGCATCTATATGCAATTCTATGAACCTCTCCACTTTGCGTGTACGACACTTGAAAACACTGCAGCGTCGCCAGTACTATGTGACAACGTTAGCATACATTGTCACGGCAATCAAGCATCACTCTTCGGCCTGCACGAATCGTATCCGTCGGCTGCTTGTCATGATGCCACACTAAAGCCGTACCGTGTAGAGGCGTTATTCATGCTTCGCGTCTTGTTCGTAATGACGTCATAGCACGACGTCATATGCCGAACTACCGGAGTGAGAGCCAAAGAGAGAGAGAGAGAGAGGGAGGACGCTGAAACGCTTCTCAGAGTATAATGCAAAGCGAAACTTCGAGAGAGCCAACAGCGCCGTTTTATTTCCTCTCCGAAGTGCGGCGACAATGGCGCCATTCTTCTCGAGTTCGGCGCGCCCGTTTCTTCAATTCAAACACTCCTCCTGCTGCTCCGTCTGAGATTTGCATCCCGAAGGCGAAGCTCGCACACGGAGCCCGAGAGAAT
Source organism: Rhipicephalus sanguineus (assembly GCF_013339695.2). Classification (NCBI taxonomy): domain Eukaryota; kingdom Metazoa; phylum Arthropoda; class Arachnida; order Ixodida; family Ixodidae; genus Rhipicephalus; species Rhipicephalus sanguineus. Next base: position 9,991,139 of record NC_051180.1, on the reverse strand, counting down.
CGGGAAAGCTTAATCACATGCCGGAACTGCATTCTTCTAGATCGACAACTTTCGTAAGCTTTTACTGCCAAGTACTCGATGGTAAAAAAGAAATAAAAAAACAGAAGGGCCTCGCTGAGGCCTTCGGCTGCGCGTGCTTGCTTCGTAGTTGTCCTTACTCAGCCGGAGACGAGCTGCGCTTCCTTTATATCCTTTCATTTAACACAATCGAAAGAATGATCGCGCCATCATCTTGTCAGAGAATGTTGTGCGGCTCGATCTCGGCGCGTGGCGGTGAAAAAGCGCTACGAGCAGGCACGTTTCTCTCTGATCGGGCTTTTTTGACGGCGAACAAAGTTCGGCTGCCACGGCTGAAGAAAATCGATGACGGCATTAATTTAGCGTTGATTCAGCGCCAGAAGTGGAAATGCTTAGCAGTGCGAGCTTACCCTCGGGTTTTACGACCATCGCTACATTATATATGCAGCACAGTAGTTATTAGAGAAAAATGGTTTCACTCCCGTGATCATTTTATTATCGTAATCAATTCTTCTTTCTAGGAAGTTGCACACAAGGCTTAAGCGAAAAAAAGTGGTGCGCTACAGTACAACGAAGAACATTTTACAAAGCTAATCATTATTGTTAGGTAAATCAGGCTGCACCCACCATTCACTTATTGTTACATAACGAATCAGTCAGCGTCCTAGACGAGCTCTCGCGATTTACAGCTGCGGCAAATTTTTGGCGAATGTATTCACGAACGGGAAACTGACAAAAAACTTATTCCACCTTTCTTGTGCTTTTACGCGCAATTAACCGTTACGCAGCTCATCGGTAAACCGTCTTCTCTTCTTCGCACGACGGCAAACAGCACGCGCACCAGCGAAAGAACAGCGGCAACTGCGGTAGGAACGGCGGCGGATGCCTACCACGCGAAACTAAACGCTCGACGACAGCGCCACGGAATTTTCGTGACGTATAGAGGCTTTAGAGTTCGTCTATATATACATATACGTTAGCCAACGCCTTTATGAGTGACTGCTGCAGTTCTTGGCTTACTTCGAAGGTTGTCTGACTTTAATTTATTATTCACATGGGTTGCGGTAACTCCTCCTGATTAAAAGACATACATCGGAAATAAGCCAGTCATAAACATGCCGGATTGCTGCAGTCATTTGTTGTTCACGCATGTTTTATGATCTTTCTTAACCAAAGCAAGGCCGTTCCAAGAGCCCCGAATAATTTCTTATGCATGAAATAACATGTATCAGGACTGGAGAGTGCGTTTTCGCACTCGCTTTCTTGGTTATGAATATGTCTATTTCATCGAACTCTCAAAATTTTTTTTAACAAATTCTATTCGATTCAGCTTCGTATACGTTCACAATTACCGATTCGCTGCTGTCCGCTCCTTTCGTTCTGGCACCGCGATAATACAACCTTGACAACATGCATGCGTCAAGCTGAATCATCCATGTTGCTAAATAAGATGTGATGGCGCACGTGCGAATCGGCAACCGAAAGCAGCCCAGGCGAGCGCGGTGCAAAATCAACCGTCTGTACACGTAGCTTATGATCAATGCTCCAGAAACTGTAGTTATTAAAAAAAGGAAATGATCACGCTTGAAGCTACAGGGTGGACAGCTCGTTTTGCATGATCTGAGGCAAGACGCTCAAAGACGACCACGGAGAAGGGGAGAGAGAGAGATACACGGGGCGCCAACATTGTCCATTCCGGCAAAGAAACGGATGCTATCTATACAGACAGCGCTGTCACATTTCATCGATACGTAGTCGCCCTTAGAAAATGCATCTCTTTTTGTGATAATAATGTGGAAGTCACACTCATGCAACAATCACATGCTTCAACAATCTTTTTTCGTCTCAATTATTAACCTAGTGCACTACTCCTGGCGACCACAGAGGAGGCGCCAAAATCCGGTGAACGCTTACAGAGTATGCACTTAATTCGATCACAGCACCCGAAGGAGAGAAACCGACGGCGATGTAAATGCTCTGCATTTCGAACACCTCCGAGAAATTCGAAATGTTCACATGTGTCATTTCAGCTTTCGCAGACGCTGGCGAAGAGTGACGCCGCACCAGCGAATGGAGGGGCCGAAGAGCGGATCGCAGCCCGGGGCCCCCCCTCATTTCTCGGCAGTCTCGTCTTCCGGACGGCAGTGCTCGCGCTCGGCTGCTTGCCTTCACGGCCCACTGGTCATGGCCCGTCCGTCGGCTGCGGGTTTCATTAGAGCCATTTAGTCGCGCGCGGGGCAGCAGGATTCCAATTTGGAGAACTAGCTGTGCGGAACAGCGCGTCCGGTTCAATCCGGCGAACGAGAGGAACCGGCGGCGGAACCGGCGCGACTCGTCTCCGGTGCGAGCGACAACCGTGCGCCAGATCGCACTGCGATGAAGGAGCAAGACTGTATGCCGAGTGAACACATGAAGGAGCGTTCTTGCGTTGTGGTTCCCCGAAAGTTGGCTGCAGCCAATAGGTTAGCTTGCTTCTTCAAGTGCCCGTCGCACTGAATGGGAGTCATTCACTCTTACTGCACTCCGCTTGAAAGTAGTGATGCACTAGGGCAGATGCGGTTGTCGTCAACATCATACGTGAAATGGTGGGTCACGAATCATAGCAACGTGTTCCTGTGCTACTTCATCGCGTAATTCATAATGCGGCACATTCATTAAAGCGTGCATGTGGTCGTCTTATGACTAAGCATATTTTACCCGTAGCCCGAGACAAGAGAAGGGAATTACGTGGACGGTTGCTCACTTTCAATTACCTCTGCCGATAAACGAACTTCTACTTACGAGTGCGTGTTGTTCCTCGTTGTGTGTTCTCTGGCGCTGGTTTACTGCAAGTATGAACCAACTAGCCCAAAAATACGTCTTGATTATTTAAGGTCCGTTTACAGCTGTTACTTAGCGTCTTCCACGTAGTTCAGTTTGCGTGCGTGACGGCTTCGACGTAAACGTTGCACCACTGACTGCAATTTCTTCCCGACAAAGCTCAATGATCTCCTCGAAGCAACTGCTAACCCTTTCTGAAGAGTTTTCTACGCGATGCGAAGGAGTTAACCGGTTAGAAGAAAAAGCCATATGATTGGCACATTCTCTGTCTCTGGGCCGCTTGTTGCTCAAATAAGTCAGAACTTATGCCGCGCATGGAAGAAATAATGCATAAGCAACCACTCTACAAAGACGAAAAGCAAAAGCCATCAGCGGAAATCGCCGCCCCTTTTCGAGCGCGAATTCACAGACGACTGAACACCTTGAGCAAAGCGCGAGTTCTGCTAACCCGCCGAGCAGTTTAACGTTGCCGTCTCCATGTTCGCTATGGAAATTGGTTGTCTCAGGTTGTCTCGCACACGGCTTGTCTCGGTAGCGCGCCACACCGTCGGCAGAGAGCGTTCAGGTCCAGTCTCAAAAGACGAGACGGCGTTAACAGCGTCGGGTTGGCCACCGTTTATACACGACGAAGGACGCAGAGATGCTGCGCGGTTACCGGCGCGCTTAGAGTGTGGCGCTCTTTCATAGCGGAAAGGGGAAGAAAAAAGAAGCCGCATCGAGGAGCTGCATGCGTTTACTCGGCAGCGTTGCTCCAGGCCGGTCGAGCGCACCTCGGTCATCGCTTTGGGACCCACAGCTTGCTACTGCTGGACAACGTACAGACAAGCGGGACTCATTTCCGTACAGCTTCCCGCCGTGGTGTGCGGCGAAGCCGCGCGCAGTGGCCCTCTTTGTGAGTCAAATTTCATCCGCCGCCAAACGCTGCGCCCCGAGGGGAGATGACAACGGGGGAGCGTGCGCGGTGGGCCGACGTCGAACACCGGCGTCGCCGACGCAGCGCGCACACCGTCGCCACTGCGGCAGTTGAACGTGGCCGCGGCTGCGGCGCTGCCTCGCAGAGCGTAGCCAAACCGAGTGGCGAATTTCCGCTGGCGGCGCACTTTGCATCACAAAGAAGCAATCCCTTGTCTTTGCTCCGGTTGCCGGCGGCCGAGGTATGTAGCTTTTGTGGCGCCGTACAAGGCAACCTCTGCAACCGCAACGTCGGAGGGGAAGCGGTGAAGCAGAAGCGAGCATTAACGTCAACTCTGCGTGACAGCGGGACGACGGTACGCAGTGTGGCGTCGACTCTCGGGACGTGCCCTGGGACGCGAGCAACGCTGCACAATCGCGACTTTGCGCGGCGCGACTCGTCATCCTGGGAGCGCTGCTTACGAAAGGCGCTTGTCGTCGGCGACAAAACTTGTTTTCTTTCTTTTACTTACGCCCGCGGTAATTCGTGGAACCATGAGAAATATTAGTCAACTACGCTAACTCTTCTTCGTACCGCGCTGTCGAGGCTTCCATCCATTTGCAGCACGCAGGCCCGCTTTTACATGACTATAGGAGAACGTTGACAGGTGCAACACACTACGGACATCGAGCCAGGTTCCAAACAAAGTGACCCGTGATACTGAGCGATTACACAGCATATCTGCCACATTCTTTGTCTGTTCCGGCATCACTCTTGCAAGGTTAGGCGGAAAGTGGGCCGTGTCTGCTGTTTGATCACCTGCAACTATGCAACAGGGTGCCGAAAGATATCGAGAAAATACCCTTATCATGACAGTATGACAAGTGGGTCCAACATGTCACCCTGCAAGATACATTCTGTCATCTTATAGTTTACTCGCTATATGTTTGCTTTTATACTAAGTTTGAGCGACTCTGACGTAACACTAGACATCGTTAGTGCCCGTTCTGCCGTAAACTAATTTTCTGGAGAGACAATTTGGTTGCTTTTCTTTTTAGTTTTTCGTTGTCTAAGCGCTACACTTGGGGGCAGTGCCACAGTAACCATAGCTCTTGGTATTGAGCAACTGCTCTTGGAGGCTGATACGCCGGCATTCTGGATCACCACTGCCGAAAAGTGATCTGGCTAACCAGCGCACCGATAATATTTAAAAGGAAGGGTAGCTTAATATTTATACCCACACTGTCTCAGTACATTAGAAAATGCAACCAGACACTGTATGGCTAAAAAAAAAACCCAAACTGATTTTTTTTTCTCATCACCGGACAATACTATAAAACAAAATGCGGCTATAGTTGGAGTACGTTATTATCGAAATTGTGGACGCGCTTTCACGAGATTTTCTCAAAAGATAAGCAGGATGGCGCGCAAAGCACATAGTAGTCGGAGAGCGCGCGAGGCTGAAGGGCCACCATTGCCAAATAACTACGACCTTACTTTTTATTAGAAACCACTTTTCCTACTTAACTACAGGCACGGCTCGGTGAAAGAAAAAGAAAGCGATGCGTATTGGCCACCGTCAGGAGAGCGTGCGCGTTATAAAAATGTTCTTTCTTCAATCCGATGTTTGCTCGCCAGCAACGTGAAAAAAATAGCAGTGTATACTCTGAGGCTCCAATTTTGAGCTTTGAAAACAGCATTCATTCCCAAAGTATCGCCAAGGAATTTGGTCTTGATACAGGCTGCCACACAAGGTCACAGTTTGTCTTGCACAGCACGAGAGGATGTTCTTCATCGTAGTGCCGTACGGTCGAGAAACAAGCTCGAAGCGGGCTTTCTTTCGCAATGCACGTACCAAGAAATTTCCCTTGAGTCTCAGTGAGCAAAGAGCTTCGCCACTGCTTCCTACTCTTAAAAGCACTCGCACGGTGGTCTAGTGGTTATGGTGCTCGATTGCTGACTCGAAGGTCGCGGGATTGAATCCAGGTCGCGGCGGCCGCATTTTCAATGGAGGCGAAAATGCTTGACGCCCGTCTATTACATTTAGGTGCACGTTAAAGAACCCCAGCTGATCGAAATTTTCGGAGCCCTCCACTACGGCGTCCCTCATGATCATATCGTGGTTTTGGAACGTTCAACCCCGTCAATTATCATTATTACTCTTAACGGTATATATCCTTAATACCAGGAGCTCACTTACTCTTGGCAACGCACGGGCTTGCGCTGCCGCTAAAGTAAGCCAGTGCCAAGGGCACGTCGGTATCTACTCGTTCCCTGTTTCGGCAACGTACGCGAGATTTTCGCATTTTACTTCTTCCGAACGACGCGTACGCATGAAATTTCACTGCAAACATATCTCACGTGACTGTGAGTAGTCGACAAACTTATTTCTACGAAAGCGGGCACGTCTCATTGCAGCATATCAGAAATACCGCTCGGCCTCCGCTTTCTTAAAGGTGTCTTTCGTAGACGACGCGTCGAAACAGCGTCCCAGCTTTGTGAAAAGCTATACGTAGTGGAAATATCGTTGGAACGTTATTTAGCTTCGCTAGATTTAGAAATGGTATTTAAACTTTTAATTAGTCAGTCATAGCAACTATGCGCACCATCTATTGCAGATAGAAAGAAATCCCAGTTTCGCAGCAAGGGCGAAGCAATGAACGCGATAGCAAGAAGTTAATACTACTACTACTACTACTACTACAACTGATAATAATAATAATCAATCAATCAATCAATCAATCAATCAATCAATCAATCAATCAATCAATCAATCAATCAATCAATCAATCAATCAATCAATCAATCAATCAATCAATCAATCAATCAATCAATCAATCAATCAATCAATCAATCAATCAATCAATCAATCAATCAATCAATCAATCAATCAATCAATGATTTATTTAACGTGCTCAGGAACAACCGTAAGGTCTTTGTGCTGGCGCACGCAAAAAAAACAATAAAAATTAAACAATACAATACAGACAGTTTTCAGAAATAAAAAGAGCAAAAACACGTAGACAAAGAGAAATGAACACAAAAGGGGAGGAGTAAAATAAGACAACACGAGAAATATTGACGGGGCATAAAAAATTAGATTGCATATATACAACTATGTGGAAAGACTGAGAAGGGAAGACTTTGTACATTGTGCCACACTATGTCAAGACAGTGCAAAGCTCGGATAAAAACAATGATTGTGGGCTATGAAAAACGTCAAGATCAAGAAAATTACCATTATAGAGACTTTGTATTCTGTGAACGGTAGAGTGTTGGAAGAAGCAGGCGGGTACATGAAACGGTCTGTTCTCTCTTGTTAACTTACGCGGAATTCGAAAATTTACACAATTGAGAAGTACAGGGCAGGATATGATACCGTGGACTAGCTTGTAAAGAAATAAGAGATCAGAGCGATTTCGTCGGCAGTGAAGTGATGGCAGTGATAATAATTCAGCAGTACTTGAACGAGATCCAGAGTCATTTTTAGCAAAGCGATGGTTATATATGCTGAGGAATTTTTTCTGGACTCGTTCAATGGTGTTACCGCTGGATTGAGCAATGCCATTCCACATCACGGACGCATACTCAAGTTGCGGAAGACATATTGCCGTGTACAATTTGTGTAGGGCCATGGGAGACCTGAATTCTCGAGATATTCTACAAACACATCCGAGAGAACGAAGGCCCCGCATAGCAGCACGCTTAACGTGAGAAGAAAAGTTTAACGCGCTGTCAACAACAACACCAAGATCACTGATTTCATAAACCTTGCATAACGGCACAGAATTGACAGAGTATTGAAATGACACGCTAGATGTTTTGCGAGTGATAGACATGAATTTTGTCTTCGAGGTATTCAGAGAAAGGTTATTACCATTGCACCATTCGGAAAAAGAGCGCAAGTCTGACTGCAGCAAGCGACAGTCGTTAACTGAAAGAATTTCCTTAAAAATCTTGATGTCATCGGCATACAAGAGGAAAGGAGAATTACGAATGGTAAAAGAAACATCATTAACGTAAATTAAAAATAGGAGTGGGCCTAATACCAACCCTTGAGGGACCCCACTAGTCACTTTATACAAAGAAGACGTTTGGCCATTTACGGCAACATAACAATATCTATTGAGCAGATAGCTCTGCAGGAGATTCACAACTGACAAGTCAACATCAAAGTGCGCAAGTTTAACCATAATCAGCGTGTGGCTGACTACGTCAAAAGCCTTGCTCAGGTCACAGTAAATTACGTCAACCTGTCCTATCTGAGAAATAGGTGTGGAGATCTGCGTCATGAAACTAGCAAGATTTGTGGTAGTTGAGCGGCCAGCGAGAAAACCATGTTGATTAGGAATCAATGAGTTTTTCACACTAAAAGACAATATGTCGTGAAGAGCCAGCTCGAAGATCTTTGATGTGGCACATAGTAGAGAAATCGGGCGATAATTAGAAGCATCAGTTTTAGAGCCCGACTTAATTACTGGAAAAACACGAGCAGTTTTCCACATGCTTGGAAATGTGGAAGTGTCCAGGCAGTTATTAAATATCGTAGTTAGTACTGGGACAAATATACTACCATAAGCTTTTAGTATGGCGGAGGGGATGCCATCTGGCCCACATGATAAGGATGGTTTTAAGCGCTTAATGCATTCGCAGATAAGATTTTCATCCAGCGACAAAGCACTGGATGAGCTAACCGCCTTGGGCTGTTGTCTGATATCAGTGCTAGAGTCTGAGGCCTTATAAACGGATGAGAAATGCGTGGCAAAACAGTCAGCGACGGCATGCACTTCTACCCCATTTGAGTCCAGTAGTCTGAAGGACTGTCCGCTTTTGCTGGACCGTTTACGTACATACTTCCAAAACTCAGCCGCCTGACAGAGGCGCTTTTTTCTAAGAATTCAATATACGAACTATGATCCCGTTTATATAGGCGTTTAGAGAGAGTTCGAAGGAAGCTGAACTCTTCCTTCCACTCGCTGGATGGAGAACATTTAGATTTCCTGTGTGCGTGATCTTTATGCTTCAGTGCACTGATAAGTTCAGATGAGAACCAGTAATAATAATAATAATAATAATAATAATAATAATAATAATAATAATAATAATAATAATAATAATAATAATAATAATAATAATAATAATAATAATAATAGCAATAATTTATTATTATATGTGACGCTATGAATGAGAGACGTGCCGTGGCTCATACGCCATACTTTTATTCCATTCACGCGCACTTCTTCCTCGTCGGCTTCTCCTGCCATGGCTTCATACGTCACATGATTCCCCCTCCCCCCGAAAGAAGGCGTGAGTTACAAACAACAACGAAAAGCAAACAAACAGAATTAGAAGTGACAAATATCAAAATGCACAGATCGTTCCATGTCCCAGTGGAGTTCGGTAAACTCGCAAAAACTTCAGGGGAGAGTGCAGCAGTCCGGTGATATCGAGAACAGCTCTGGTGGGCGAGGCTGGCTGTTGCGTCCTGGACAACATACCCATGCCCTGCGCATGCGCACTGATGAAGACACGTGTCGCAGATATGTCACGGCTGAATAATACTGGATCACCTTGTTGGATCGAATGTCAGCATGCCGTACGCGTCGGGTTGTTTGTCGTGACTGATACACACTGTGTGCCTTCCGTTTGCGTGTTCGTTGACCGAAACTGACAGGACGACGTCGACGTTCTCGTGGAGTACAATTGATGGCTTTGTGCCTTTTTTGTCGCTTTCTGTGGTGCAGAAGATGTCTCTGGCGGTGTACGGGCAGATGCCTTACATCTTGAATTTTCCTTTGGCATAATGATCTTGTGTTCGGACGTCCTTCAATCCGTGAGTGAGCTTCCGATGAAGTTCTTATTCGTCGTTGCCTTTGTTGGAATTCCTGATGTTGCGGAAGTTGCTTGTGTGGACTCCTATTAGGAACACGAGTTAGATTTTCTTCGTAAGCTGATGTGGTGTCCACTAGGTAGGCGGCGCACTGTGGCCTGTTGTGATGATTGTCGGGCACTGTACATAGAGCGCCATCATTGCTAGAAAGCTCTTCAGAGGCTTCTGCGATGTCGCTCATTACGGACGCTTCTGACTCACAGCTGCGTGTGAGGTTTGATACATCCGTGCCTTCTGCATCGATTCGACTCACGGGTGCATTAGCACTGGGTGGCGATACCGCAGCGGATATGACTTGATCAGGTTCCAGTTGCGAATTTCGGCAAGACTGCGGAACTATTGAAATAGAACCTTGCTGCGAAAGGCACCTCTTGGGCTCATCCTGAGGTCGTTGGGTATTCTCCCAATGCTTCAGCTCGCTTACCGTGAACGCAGCGACCTTATCAGGCAGTTGGTAGGCGTTAGGAGCAACTGAAGAGCCGCGTGAAGGATAACCAGGTGGTGGTCTACGTATACGAGGCGAAGAATCAAAGGCATCGGGTGCTTCAGTAACGCCTCGTGTCATACGGTGGAGTGAAGACGTAAATGACGAGTTTCGTGCAGAATGGAAATCTGATGGATGTCTAGATCTTTTGGGAAAAGAGCTTGGACTGCGATGGCGTAGTTGAAATTTCTCCAGATGGTGGATTACAGGCGAATCTTCACTGTAGTCTCTAAATCGGGTGATCATTTCTTCCCTGATTTTGTTCCATGATTCATTGTTTTGGAAGATGTGCGTGAGGTAAAAGCGGAAGGCCTCACCGGTGACGTAGTCGTTGAAGTTTTTGACCATGTCCCGTTCTGACCATGATGCAGCGGTAGCGTGGACCTCGAAAAGGTGGAACCAGTCCTCTACGGGTCCATCGTCCGCCGATCCAGCGTACTTCGGGATGTCGAGGTCTGCCGATGATGCTGCCATGAAGCTGGTCACTGTATGCAGCGATGATCTGCACAGGTGGTCTGTATGTGTTTAGGGCGTCTTGTTGGGAACGTTGATGATGCGTGGCTGATGAAGTGGCTGCCAGGTCTTCATCCTGTCGACTTGTGTGACGCTATGAATGAGAGACGTGCCGTGGCTCATACGCCATACTTTTATTCCATTCACGCGCACTTCTTCCTCGTCGGCTTCTCCTGCCATGGCTTCATACGTTATTATGCTTCTAATTATCGTCCGATTTCTCTACTATGTGCCACATCAAAGATCTTCGAGCTGGCTCTTCACAACATATTGTCTTTTAGTGTGAAAAACTCATTGATTCCTAATCAACATGGTTTTCTCGCTGGCCGCTCAACTACCACTAATCTTGCTAGTTTCATGACGCAGATCTCCACACCTATTTCTCAGAGAGGACAGGTTGACGTAATTTGCTGTGACTTCAGCAAGGCTTTTGACGTAGTCAGCCACGCACTGATTATGGTTAAACTTGCGCACTTTGATGTTGACTTGTCGGTTGTGAATCTCCTGCAGAGCTATCTGCTCAATAGATATTGTTATGTAGCGGTAAATGGCCAAACGTCTTCTTTGTATAAAGTGACTAGTGGGGTCCCTCAAGGGTCGGTATTAGGCCCACTCCTTATTTTAATTTACGTTAATGATGTTTCTTTTACCATTCGTAATTCTCCTTTCCTCTTGTATGCCGATGACATCAAGATTTTTAAGGAAATTCTTTCAGTTAACGACTGTCGCTTGCTGCAGTCAGACTTGCGCTCTTTTTCCGAATGGTGCAATGGTAATAACCTTTCTCTGAATACCTCGAAGACAAAATTCATGTCTATCACTCGCAAAACATCTAGCGTGTCATTTCAATACTCTGTCAATTCTGTGTCCTTATGCAAGGTTTATGAGATCAGTGATCTTGGTGTTGTTGTTGACAGCGCGTTAAACTTTTCTGCTCACGTTAAGCGTGCTGCTATGCGAGGCCTTCGTTCTCTCGGATGTGTTTGTAGAATATCTCGGGAATTCAGGTCTCCCATGGCCCTCCACAAATTGTACACAGCAATATGTCTTCCACAACTTGAGTATGCGTCCGTGATATGGAATGGCATTGCTCAATCCAGCGGTAACACCATTGAACGAGTCCAGAAAAAATTCCTCAGCATATATAACTATCGCTTTGCTAAAAATGACTCTGGATCTCGTTCAAATACTGCTGAATTACTATCACTGCCATCGCTTCACTGCCGACGAAATCGTTCTGATCTCTTATTTATTTACAAGCTAGTCCACGGTATCATATCCTGCCCTGTACTTCTCAATTGTGTTAATTTTCGAATTCCGCGTAAGTTAACCATAGAGAACAGACCGTTTCATGTACCCGCCTGCTTCTTCCAACACTCTACCGTTCACAGAATACAAAGACTCTATAATGTTAATTTCCTTGATCTTGACGTTCTTCATAGTCCACAATCATTGTTTTTATGCGAGCTTTGCACTCTTTTGACATAGTGTGGCACAATGTACAAAGTCTTCCCTTCTCAGTCTTTCCGCATAGTTGTATATATATATGCAATCTAATTTTTTACTCCCCGTCGATATTTCTGGTGTTTTCTTATTTTACTCCTCCCCTTTTGTGTTCATTTCTCTCTATCTACGTGTTTTTGCTCTTTTTATTTCTGAAAATCGTCTGCATTGTATGGATGGATGGATGGATGCGAAACTTTATTGTAAGTCCTGAGGTGCACGACTCAACGCGCAGCGGGCCGCTCCCACGTTGGGACAGTCAGGCCAAGCCCAACCGCCGCATCGTGGGCCCTCTGGACAGCCTATAGTTGAGCCCCGACATCGGGGCTCTTGATTGTTTATTTTTATTGTTTTTTTTTTGCGTGCGCCTGCACAAAGACCTTACGGTTGTTCCTGGGCACGTTAAATAAATGATTGATTGATTGATTGATTGGTTGGTTGGTTGATTGATTGATTGATTGATTGATTGATTGATTGATTGATTGATTGATTATTATTATTATCTAGTGGGGTTCCTCAAGGGTCGGTACTGCGCCCTTGAAGAAATGATGTTTGTTCTGTCATTCGGAATAATTCTTTCCTTCTGTATGCCGATTACTTAATGATATTTAAGGAAATTCATTCAGTTATCGATTGTCGCTTGCTGCAATCTGATTTGTGTTCTTTTTCTGAATGGTGCAGGAGCACTAACCTCTCCCTAAATATTTCAAAAACCAAGGTAATGAGTTTCACTCGAAAGACATCTATTGTGCCCTTTTTATATTCTGTCTGTGTTGTTGTGTAAGGTATGTGAGATCAATGATCTAGGTGTTCTTTTTGATAGCACCTTACACATTTCTGCTCACGCTAAGCGTGTTGCTTTGCGGAGTCTTCGCACCCTAGGCTGTGTTTGCACAATGTCTAGAGAATTCCGTTCTCCTATGCGCTTCCGAAAATTGTACACCGCGCTATGTCTTCCTTAACTTGAGTATGCATCTGTGATCTGGAATGGCATTCCTAATTCCAGCAGCAACGCCATTGAGCAAGTCCAGAAAGAATTCCTAAGCATTTACAACCATCGTTTCGCTAGAAATGACTCTGGATCTCGTTGTAACGCTGCTGGATTATTATCATTGCCATCACTTTGCTGCCGACGAAATCGCGCTGATCTGTTATTTCTTCACAAGCTTGTGCATGGTATCATATCCTGCCCTCTACTGCTCAACTGTCTTAATTTCTGAATTCCACGTAAGCTGACCAGAGAGAATAGACCTTTTCATGTAACCGCCTGCCTCTGTGAACATTCGACCATTGGCAGGATACGTCGTCTTTACAATGCTTACTTTTTGGAGCTCGATGTTTTTCACAGCTCCCAGTCGATGTTCTGCTCCGAGCTTTGCACTGTACTTACATAGCCTCGTACACTGTTGACTTTTTTTCCCTGCGCATAGTTGCATATGTGCAATTTTATAACGTTTTTTATCCCTGATATTTTATTATGAATGTTGGCCTTTGTTTGTTTTTTTGTTTTTTTTTTCGTGCGCCAGTACAAAGACCTTACGGTTGTTCCTGGGTACGTTAAATAAACGTTTGATTGATTGATTATTATTAGATTTGCATACATAGACACACAAGGACACAGAAAAAAGAGGGAGAGAGGAAGCTGGCAATTGCCACCTAGAGGGGCACAACGCCTGCCTACTCTCTCGGGAGGAGAGAAAGAGGAAAGAAGATAGGAAAGTAAAGAAAGAAGTGATGAAGACTTGGACAAAAATAAGTAAAAACACGAAAGAAAAAAAAATAGTTTATAAGCGGGTGGATAGATCCGTTTCTTTCATAAAGGTCAGCAGAGCTCGATGGAAGTACAACCTATCGAAAAGAGGTAATCGTCAATGGTCACGCACTTAAATCCAAGAAATTTATATTGCTTAATCAGCAAAGCCCGCTGCGTAACAAACGCGGGATAGTGTAATATAAGATGTTGAAGTATTTCACAGGAGTCACAAGCTGCACACAACGAACTGTCCACACGCCCTTGAGGTATAAGTGTCCGCGCACCAGTAAGGAGCCGACTCTTAGTTTATATAACAGTGCTCTGGAACGACGAAGCAAGCCCCGACCACGAACACAGGGTGGGAACGATCAGTTCGCGACACGCTGGTCTGGGTGCTGCTTTAGGAGGTGGCGGCGTATAAGCAGACGAGCGTTTTCCGTCACAGACGAAATTTCCTGGCAGTCACAATCAACATGGTTACAAGATGAAGCGAGGCGACTAGCCTCTTCATTCCCAGCAATGGCCACGTGCGAAGGTATCCCCTGGGCAGCTAGGGACACCCAAGGTGAGATAATTTTATCGGCGGATTCTATGATACTGCATATAATAGGGCTGTAGGACTCTTTTCTAGTGAGCGTGCAAAGGGGCACCACGAGAGTCTGTAAGGATGACGACCTTCGATGTCGGTGATCCTTCCTGCAGGTACTTAAGAGCGACGTCAATCGCTGCTAGTTCCACAGTCACCGATGATGATGGGTGAGGTATTTTAAACAGCAGCCTCATGTGTGTCGAAGGACAAAAGAAAGCTGCAGAAGCACCTAGGCCGTCGCTGCGTACAGATGCGTCCGTAAGTACTTTAACGTAATCTCCAAATTCTTCAAATAAGTGCGACTGGGCTAATTGGAATGGTGTCGAAACAGGTTGGTCACACTTCTTGCGTATTTCTGGAATCGACAGATCAATTGGGGAAGATGCATTTGCTGTGCCATTTCGATGTTGTCAAAGAAGTGGTTTCGTCTGAATTGCCAGTAATGCCAATAAACAAAGTCGCCATTTTCCCCACGCGAGATAGCGGGCGCCGGATAAACAAATTGGAATGTCATGGGAAGTAACGCTACGAGCTAACTCTCTCGGATCCGATCTCGCGTAACTCTACCAGATGCTGGTTAAAGCGAACGCTGCCGCTCCAGAGAGCGAAGCGGTTTTCGTACAGCCTGTCGTCACAACACAAACTAAGCGGCGAGCGCACACCGCGTATACGAGCAGTCTAGCGATGTATAGCGAGATAGCGCGGGCGCTAGCCCTCGCGACTACGCCCTTATGATAAATGTGCGCAGCTGCTGCTCGAGCGACGCAGCCATCCTTGCGGGGCGATGTTATCGCGTGTGCCGTTCGTGCGACAGAAACGGCCGGCTTTTTCGTCTCTGCTTCAGCCGCGCTCGTCCCAAGCGCTCGCGCGTAAAACATACGTTGCGCGGGGCGACGTTATCGATTTGGATTTTATACGGAGCATGACGGCGACGGCAAAAATCCGCCGAGAGTGTCCATATGAATGCTATCGCAATAAAAGAACTGTACACAATTTACCGAAAAAGGCAGTGAGGAGAATGCGGCTGGAGATTGCGTGCGTGCAAAATCGCACAAGAACTGTTACGTTACATTGTTGGGTGGCGTCTGTTAGCGAACATTACTGCAAGAGCACGCGTTTGATTCCCCGGTGGTAATGGTGGACATTTGGTTTCATGAGAGAGAGAGATAAGATTCTTTAATGAAATGCCCGGAGAGGTTAGCCTGGTTTGTCGCCTGGCTTGCTACTCCAGGTGTCGGGTGATGACTGTGGTATATACCAATGATCACATATACACACAAATAGTACGTACAGTCACAAACACACATATTTACATAAAAAGAGTCCTTCACAAACTTTGATTAAGCTGACTGGTCCTCAAGAACGCCAACAGCGCTTTTGTGCTGCGCATCGCACAACTGCTGTCTTGCCACGGGCCGAGAAGGTGCCGCAGCACCAAGCTCGAGCCGCGTTGCAAATGAAGTGCTGCCTTCAGAATCTGTCGTTCGGCGTCGTAACGGGAACAGTCGCAGAGTACGTGCTTTAGGTCTTCCCGAGTGTTACATGTTGTGCACGCGGGTGAGTCCGACTGCCTGATCTTGTGCTTGAAGTATTTCGTGTAGGCAACGTCGAGTCTCAGCCGGTGAATGCAAGTTTCATCTTGTCTGGTCAGTCCCTGTGGCATAGGAAAGCTACACGTTGGGTCTGTTCTGTGCAGCGGTCCGTACTGGTTATTTGCATCGCTCCATATTGTTCTCTGCAGATTCCGCGCGAAGGCAGATACCAAAATCGCTGCGTCTTTTCTTGAGAAAGGAATTTCGATTTTCTCAGATGCTGTCTCATGCGCAGCTCTAGCAGCGGAGTCAGCTCGAACATTCCCTTCGATGCCGCAGTGAGCGGGCAGCCACTGCAGCCGCCTTACGAAGTATGTCGGGTTCTCATTGAAATCAATCTATGATGACCTCCGCAAGAATGCAGGGCCTTCTGCTGCGCGAACTTAGCGAGATGCACAGTAAAGACCGTGTCGAGCCGTCGCAGTTATTTGTCTGTGACCGAAGTTTATACGTCCAATATTTATATCACCGATAATGTGCCATTCGATTAGCTAGAACTGTGAAAGTAATATGACCTAGCACTAATGATCAGTTTACAATTATATAGACGCAGCACGACTGAACAGGCTACTTTAGCCAAAGCAGGCCAAGCCAAGCCGTGGTCCTTGTTTGACCGCTGGCTGGGGCAGGCGGACGACCGAGGCGCGGGGGCGCTCATTTCACTTATCGCACGCGCGCACCGCAATTAGCCAGACGCGGGCGTGGCCCGCAACTCTGGGCGTGACAGGAAGTTCTTTTCCAGAGAGCTTGAACCGATGGCCCAGCACGCTTGTGTGGCGTTTTTTATCCTGCGTTCTTTATGGTAGTTGTTTTGCCCGTACTTTCTTTCGCGCAATCTTAGCACGGTGGTTATCGGGTGCAGGCCAAACGCGGCGAGCGGTTGGCGCATTCTTCTATAAACTCCCGCGTACCGTGTGTGAGCGTGCGTTTTATATGTGCGAAGGAACAAAATATGGGAAGAGAACGACCGCACGGGTAAAGAACGCTTATTTTACAGACCATGCTGGCGAACACACGCGGTTAATTCAATCCGATATACACGCGCTTTCGCAGTGCCATTACGGCATTTCTTTATTCGGTTGGTGGACCGATAAACCATTGCGAAGCTGCTTCACTCGCATCCTAGGAGCACTGCTTCTTAGTCTCGCAATAAATGCGGAACATTCAGAAAGTTAGTAAGCTTACAGGCGAACTAAATGTTGTATATACATATATACTCTTCAGCGCAGCATAACTCGCCAATTGAACGTTCGCGACGACGCACGACATGTTTCGCATCGTTTTAAATTTGAAAGTAGCATCGCTTATATGACGGCACTTTTGCCAACGGACCGTCGTATACAACTAAACAAGCGCGTGAGCGATGGCGTACATTTTCCGGAAAATTGAAAAGGACACGAACGTACGAGTCAGCTTGACACAATGTAGACGGGCAGCACGAAAGCTTAGCCCACAAGATGTGCGACATACTAAAACTGGACAACCAAAAAACGGGAGGGAGGGGGAAGATGGGACGCTGCTGAGGTACAGACGACTGAGGCGCAAAATGCATTTCTTGAAAATGGAGAAGCAGAAGAGAAGACAGAGAAGCGCCATCTGTATTTTGCGCCTCAGTCGTCTGTACCTCAGCAGCGTACGCGCCAACTAGCCCAGAAACAACTCCTTTTGGGAAGACGGAAGCTTGCGATGAAGAAAATCTGGAAACAGGGGGTGGGTGCTTGAGCCGACGTTTCGACAAGTAGACTTGTCTTCTTCAAGGCTGGATTTCTAGCCTCGAAGAAGACAACTCCACTTGTCGAAACGTCGGCTCGAGCGCCCACCCCCTATTTACGAATTTTCTCATTAAAACTGGACAAGACATTCTTTCGACTAACCATAACAGTTAATTTATCCCGAGGTTTCTCGGTCATCATTGCGTGTTTCATCATACGGTACTGACTAAAAAAAAATAAAATAAAAGGGGGGGGGGTCGGATTTCCCGATGGTTTTCGATCATTCTATGCTAATTTCCCTTTAGCGTTTCGTCCAGGCGTATTTTGAGCAGCGGTTTGTCTACGTTATCACTATGCTCGGGTGGTCGTGTGTGGCGGATAGTAACGAAAAGAGAGAACCCAACGAAATGTACCCTAACGCTAATCTGGCCAGAAAGTGCATCTATATATACTACGTAAATGCCGCTTAACCCCATTTCAGTAAGGCCTGAACAGATTGTTTTTCAAGGAAGTCGACGTCGACCGCAGCGTACACATATACGCTCGCGACGTTTAGTGCATCATCATTCTAAAATGCAGGGCGCGGCAATTGAAAAAGACAAGCGTAGTGAGGAGGCCGCTGTCTCCCTGATCCCGACGCTGAATCGTCCTCCCTCTTCTCGTTAACGCAGCGCCATAGAAACGGAGGCAATTAAGCAATTCGCCGATAGATTGATCTCCCCTGAAGGGCTCGGGAAAAGCCACCGACAGTAAGTTTCGCAAAGCTATATCTGCCTGTATACAACCCTATCTTCCTCGACGGCGAGTGGGGGACATTTAGTACCAATGGCGAGCGACCGTGAGCAGCGCAGGGCGTCAAAGGGCATCGTACGCAGATATAGGGCTGCCGCCAATATTGCGTTCCACGCCGTCGTACTTACTGAAGGAGCTCTAGCAAAGCGCCGAACAATCGAGAGTGGCTGGCGACCCAAGGAACCGGATCGCGGAAATGATACGGCTTCTTTTCCGCGGCACGTCTACGTTGGCCTTGCGAACCCGTGGCACGATTTGCGTGCAGCACTCGAGGCGCACTCGTCGGAGGGCAATCTTTCGCAACGATCATTTCAGATGTCGCAACGTAATGCGTGCTTCCACGACAGAAAAGAAAACGTGCCCCACAGCCGGCAGTACGCGTTTGTGTGCTGAATAAGCAAGACGTTCCTTGACGCAGAATAAGGTGAACGGAAATGGCTGGAAAGGGAGAGAAGGCCCTCTATTACGATATCCACTCGACATAGACGAACAGGTCGAATGGCTATCACAAACTGGGAGTAACGAATGAGTCCTGGCAATGAAACTACTACTTGAAAAGGAACAGAAATACTTTGTGAGGAAGCAGCAAAGAAAAAGAAAAAAAAAGAAACATCGGCCAGCTGTCTCGCTCTCAACTCTTGCTATATTAAACGCGTTTACATGAACGTCACCGCAGCGTATCGCATTCCGTAGTGCATCATGGGCATACTGTGAGAAAGCACTCACACGCGGCGCACCTCCTCGAATCCTAAACAAGCCGCAACCTGCTTTCGCCGAGTGCGTTTCGCCACTGAGTGGAAGAGATATGCGTACACATGCATATTGTGAATGCGCGTTTGTCATCTCAAACCCTGTCCGTCTAACGCATTAACTAGCGCGTGACGCCTTTTACGTGGGTGCGATGCGCTAGAATGTCGATTCGATGCGCCGGTTGTCTTCGTGTAAACGCCACTCGTGACAGACTCAGCAACGTTATTGCGCATTAGCGGCTGAGCTAATAATAAAGGAAGTAATAAATAAATGAAATGAAAAAGATGCGCGTACATGTAATGTTAAGACTTGTAGCAAGCGTCATGTTGCAGAAATTTTGTATTTTGCGACCGCACTTTCTCCGTATACTATAGACAGCGCTGCATACAATCTCCGCCGAGCCGCATAGCGAGTGCGGCTCGGCCCCCTGCGACTTCCAACGGCGAGGCACGACCGACTGGACAGCGCCATCGCCGACGTGGGCCGGCATCGCGCCAGGCGGGCCGTGACGAGGATAACTCGGAGGGGGCCACGAGGGAGGAAGAAGAGCGCCGAATAATCCGGGGCCGCTTTTCTCTTTCAATATACGTGCTAATCACGCGGACCGGATGCCCAAATGGAGCCTTCTCTCGGAGAGGAAGGCGCCGCACGCGTGCCCACATAAGTACGAGAAGCATCCCTCCTCTTCCTCGCACGCTAAGACACCTCGCCGGGACTTCGGTGCACTCGAGCACACATGCAGGATGTCGCGCCGCTGCTGCCTCTGTTATTGCACGAAGCTCCGCCCCTTTCTGCTTGAGCGTCACAATCGCGCATCCCTTTGGACAAGCGCTGGATACGGCGGACATCCACGCGTCACGAACACGCACAAATGCATCACGTAGACGCGGCTTCCTGTTCGCGGGAAGAAGACGCCGCTGTTTTTCCGAACTACACGAATTGACTGTCCCATCAACTAACGCTAAGGAGAGCACAGACGAATTTGCGCACTCGCCGTTTATTGACAACATTTACGTCACCTTTAATTGACTTTAACACTTCAATCCCTGTTAATTCAGATTTGATACTCCTTTAATGAGGTTTTATTTCCCGTGGTTCACACCTAATCCACCTGAATTCACCTTTGAGTCCTTTTAGCTCGCCTTAATTACCATTCGGTTCATCTTATGCACTTCATGATCACTTCTAATCACTTGGCATACACTTGCTACATTAATTCACTTTAACTCACAATTTATTCATCATTAATTTAATTCTGATGCGATCAAGTATCCGCGTAGAAACGCGTACGCTGTCAGTGTGGTAGACTCTCGAGGCCGAGAGTTAGCGTCGGCCACGGTCGAGGCACGCAACTCAGAAACAGCAAAAGAAGCGGCAATCGCTCTCGCCACAACCACATGTACAGACGCCGCGGTGATCTTCACCGACTTGCAAGCAGCTTCCAGGAATTATGTGAAGGGCCGCATGTCAGCCGATGCACTTAACGTCATAAAACGGCGAAGCACTCCACTCCGATACACCTACGTAATATGGGTGCCAGGACGCGAGGGTCTACAGGGAAATGAAGCGGCCCATGCCGCTGCCCGCGAGCGCGTCAGCCGGGCTGTCCTGGACCCGCAGGATACCCGACCCGTGGTTGAAGAGACGGAGGCTGTACAGAACACCTATTCGTCGCTACTTCAACACTGCAGACTGCAGCGACGGGTGTACCCTACACCACATCCAAAACTGACTAAAGAAGAAAGCGTGATCATCAGAAGCCTGCAAAGCAACACACACACGCACACATGGAACATTAATGAACCGCCTCTACCATAGAGTTTCCTACAATACTTACTAGACGGAACTCTGGCGCTAGTGTCTATGGGAGCTGCAACGCATGGTGCTTCAGCCAGCATGGGAATGATGGGTTGTACACGGATTTGTCTAAACTTCGTTCTTTCGGATCCGTTTGGCTCCGCGTCGCCTGCATCCGCTTTGTCGCAAAACGAAGTTCAGTAAAAGTCAGCAGTTCCACTTCACCACTCTTACTTTTTTAGGCTCACGAATTCAAATCTGGTCACGAAGTTCCCAACGATCCATTCTTTTATCCGAAAAAAAACCAAAACACAGCAATAAACAAAGCCACAAGCGCGTTCGAAGCCCGCAAGTACGAAGACTAGGCACATCCGTGTACTACCCATCATTCCCATGGTGGCTGAACGATCAGAGCGCCAGAGTCCCCTCTAGTTAATTTTAAGAAACTCCATGGCCTCTACCCAACGAAACACAGCTTCATGTGCTCGCTCTGCAGCGTACCGGACACCCTGGCACATTTGCTCCTGGAATGCCCGTGTCATGCAAACCGCGATAGGCAACCGGAGAAGGACGTGAATCAAGCACCAAATACGAACGTCGACCTCCTAACCGAAACGTGGGAGGCCAAGCTCGCCCTCGAGGACCTGGAAGACCAGAGACAACTTGTCATCAGGGCCAAGAGGGTAGTCGAAGCCAGAGGGTTCCTGGACTAGGGAGCCCTCCCACCTTAGGGTGATACCGAGCATCGCTCGCAACGCTGTTTTGCAAATGAACGTTTATTTCTCTCTCTCTCTCTCTCACCCGGGGAATGCGGGCATGTGCCACACGTGACTTTTGGTACCATTCGTTCTGTCTACGCGGGACACAGAATATTTTTTTTTACTTATGAGCTATATATAGCATATAGGTTTTTCGCCTTTATAACGCGCATTTACGCATCCTTTGCTGCTTTGTGACAATAATTGGCGCATCCTTTCTGCTTTGAGCATTCGTACCATGAAATTATTGAAGGGACGTATGAGGAGGTAGTCTCGCGCTGACGCTTGTACAGTATACTCGCAGATTCAAATGAGACATCAAGTTTTTTAGTATAGGGTCATTCCATGCCAAATTATCCAGCGTTTTTCCGACCATCACAAACATGGCTGAAAAAAAATTTCCGCGTTTTTCTTGAAGTTCGAAATTCGCTCTGCTCGTTTATTTCTGTTGCAAAAAATCCCCCCCCCCCTCCCCTATTTGTGAGAGTATAGTTTTGCGTCGACTAAGCTAAAGAGAATCAAACAACAATTTTTTTCCCAAAGACGTTTATGAGATGCGCTCGATAAAATGGCATTTCTGGCAAGCTAATGAAGTGATGTAACTGTAAAAATAGTGACTTATTTATGTATACCGATTCTTCGAGGGCTTTTCGCACGAGCAAAATTGAATAATGTTGCAAATTTTGACATTTTTTTCCAGGAACAAGGCAAACTCAAAGGGTAGAAATGAATCATATGCTGGCGGCCTGTTCGACATACTACAAAAGAAAAAATAATTTAGTCGCTGAAGGTGTAGCAGATCGTCTGAAAAAAAAAAAACAATTGCGAATTTCACTTTTTTTTTAAGAAAAGCTCTGTATTCAGCGTCAAAAAACTTGCCTTGGTGGTCGGAATAAAGATATGCACGATACTTCACTTGAAAGCTCTATTAGCTGAACATAGGCAAAGTTACAAAAGGGTATTTTTTTTTTAACTTGGGAAATATTTTTTTTTTAATTTTGCATCTCCACCAGCTTTTCGCCGACGTAACTCAAGCGGCATGAAGCACTCGCAACGGCAATCTTCAGCCCATGGCCACTGACCTGCGATCCAGACGTCAAACATGGTGCTGTCTATAAAGTAATGGAAAAGGAAATGGGGTTGCTTTATAGACAGCACCATGTTTGACGTCTGCATCCCAAGTCAGTGGGCATAGGCTGAAGATTGCTGTTGCGAGTGCTTCATGCCGCTTGAGTTACGTCGGCGAAAAGCTGGTGGAGATACAAAATTTCAAAAAAATATTTCTCAAGTTAAAAAAAAAAAATACCCTTTTGTGACTTTGCCTATGTTCAGCTAATACATAGAGCTTTCAAGTGAAGTATCGTGCATATTTTTATTCCGACCACCAAGGCAATTTTTTTGACGCTGAATACAGAGCTTTTTTCAAAACAAGTTAAATTCGCAACTTTTTTTTTCAGACGGTCTGCTACACCTTCAGCGACTAAATTATTTTTAGTTTGTAGTATGTCGAACAGGCCGCCAGTATATAACTTATTTCTACCCTTTGAGTTTGCCTTGTTCCTGGAAAAAAATATCAAACTTTGCAAGTTTATTCAAATTTGCTCGTGCGAAAAGCCCTCGAAGAATCGATATACATAAATAAGTCATTATTTTTACAGTTACATCACTTCATTAGCTTACCGGAAATACCATTTTATTGAGTGCATCCCATCAACGTGCTTTGAAAAAAATTGTTGTTTGATGCCCTTTAGCTCAGTCGGCGCAAAACTACAGACTCTCACAAATAGGCGGGAAAATATTTAGCAACAGAAACAAACTAGCAGAACGAGTTTCGAACTTCAAGAAAAACGTGGAAATTTTTTTCAGTCATATTTTTGATGGTCGGAAAAACGCTGGATCATTTGGCATGGAATACTATAACGACTAGTATTCGCAATTTCTCAAGATAACAACGTCATGTCGCGACGAATCTGGCCTCTAGTGATAATATTGGCTCTGATCTACACGTTCCGAGTCAAAATTACGCCGATATCACCCGAACTCAAGACGGTGGTGACGAAAGTATGTGCATTACTTAACCCTAAATTGTCCTATTTCAATCCGCGAGTACTGTGCTCACCATTTGTGTTTTCTCAAGAATTGGTTATGATTATACTACCATTGCGAACATATGTTAGCCGACACAGCGTCATCATTGAAACTTCTTATACGATTAACGTGCAACTTAGCAAACAGCTTTCTTTGCTTCGTTCTGTGTATATATGGGTACCTGCATACAATTATACAGCCAGTTTACTGATGCGGCAAGACAACTTTATTTGCTGGATCAGAATCTTACGCACACTTTTTGGGCGTATCCTAGCTTCCAAACGTGTCATCTACCTGATCTTGATACTTTGCTGAAGCTACAACTACCATCGCAAATTTCCCGCTCCAATGCGACGTTATTAAGCCGCCTTCGGATAGGTGTTGCGTTCACAAAGGCGCGCTCGTTACGCATCGGAATGGTGGACACCTCTACATGGGTGTCATGCAGAAGTGTCTTACACCTCTCCGGGTGCTCCTGACCCAACTGGACTCAAAGCCATTTTCTGTAGCCAAAATTTTCGGACCATGGACATGTGCCTCGAAGGCGCAGAAGGCAACTAAAGCGCTACCGAAATGCCTAAAATCATCAGGTCCGAGTGATCGCCTGTAGACTGGATGTGCTCCCCCAAGCGCGCACGTGATTCTGTCCATCCCTCTCTGTCTCTACTTCCCCTCCCCCTTTATCTCTCTCCCCCAGTGCAGGGTAGCAAACCGGACGTGCGTCTGGTGAGCCTGCCTGCCTGCACTTGCTTCTCTCTCACTCCCGTAGCACAGCATCGGGGTGACGCTTTCAGACGTCACGACAATCTCCTCCTCACACTCGTCGATAACCTCCGTATGCTATCAATTCCCTTGGCACTTCGACGGCCCTTTCAGTAAGAATATTTCTCACCGAGAATGTCAAAAGAGCAGTAATACAGCGCCTTCATTCCAATGTTATATATTTTATAGAGTCATATATTGGGTTACATGAGCCAGGCGAGCGAAAAGTAGTGTTTTCAATTCCCACATTTCCTGCGCGCCTTCTCAGAACGATTTTTGTACCAAGGCTATGCCTGTACTACGAATGTGCTAATGCATTCGAGCATCAAATAAACGGGAATAATTTCGCATTAGAGAGCGCTTAACAAAAAGGAAGAAGTTTAAACGATGAAAAAGGCGCAGACTGAAATTAGAAGTGCCGCTGCGATTCCCTCACCCAGCGCGTCGTCTTAAAGAAGAAAAAGAACAAAAAAAGACTTCTAAGATCATCTTAAAACAAAACAAAAAAAAGCACTTGAAATTAACCGCTCGATTTGAAGCGTCGAACCTCGTCTAAATTGTAGATCCTAATTTGCACCGTTAGTTTATTTCCGAGGGGAAAAAGAAACGCTCTGCTCGGGGAATATCGCAGCAGTCGGTTCAGTTCTCTGCTATCCTAGATATGCGGCGATGACATGAAAGGCGCGGAAAAAAGAAAGGCTTTCTCCAGCTCAATCTTTCGCTCCCACGTACACAATAAGCACCCATCGTAAAATCTTTCTCGTGCTGATGTTTCTTTTTCTTCGGTCAAATTACCCGATTTCAACACCACTACCGTCGTTCACGTGCCCGCATACAGGGGGCGCACGCCCGGACAGTGACGCCACGTGGAATCAAGCCAAGCCGGCGCAGTGAGCCTGGCGAACCCGGCGCGTTGGCTCCTGTTGGAACGCGATAAGGAAAAGCCAGAGAAGCAGCGAGCCGCTGCGGACAAAACGTGATCGGAGCGGCACTCGGCTGCTTCTTCCATCGCCCAGGGTGAGAGATGCAAGAGCAGAAACGCCCTCCTATGCCATATTATGGTTTCACTTTTTTTTTCTTCTTCTTTTGTTTGCAGCTGGCTCTTTCCTTCCCCTGTCTCAAAGGTCGTCTTACTGTGTCTACACACCTTCGGGATAGAACTGTGCAGCAGTGTGGAAGGTTGATGCGGGCCCCTTACAGTAGAGCGCCTCTATACAATTTCATCTCCAAATCCCGATTAGTGAACCCTTTTTTGTACGTCAGAAATGCTATTATTTGCAGGACAGGTAGAGCGAATCATGTTCGCTATCACCGATTGACTCATGTGCAGTTTTGTGTTCTTTTCACGGTTCGCAGAAAAAAGTAGTGAATGTATCCCCTGTACGGTTCTAGGAGGACACAGCACAGTACATCGAGCTCTCTTAAAAAAAAAAAATAGCGAATGAGAGAGAGAGAGAGAGAGGTGGCCGTTTACTGCTATCTCAGATCGATCCCGAAGCCTTTCCTCTCCCCTCGACGGTCGCCCTTCGCTAAAGGTCGCCTTTCTTGCGTCGCATAGCAAATACGGCCAAAGCAGATAACCCGTAAGGTGGTTGGCATATGCTTTTCATGAAACAGAAATAAGTAGAACAGGAGAGCAAAGAAGGTATAGAGAAAGCTGTTACCGAGAATCTTGAAAAAGATTCATCATCGCCATCCAAGAAACTTATTAGACGTACCTATCTCTGCATACAGGGATACGATACGCATACCGGATCACAGAAAACAGTCATCCTAACGAAGAGAAATCCCAGCACGCAGCATCGTGCAATCATGGAAACAGCCGTATAGGACACACCCGAAGGAAGTGCTACCTCAGAGAAAGACACACCAAAGTGTACACGTACTGTCCTTATATAGTTCACCTAGGGATCAGCTATCTGATTTTGAGAACTTCATCACGGAAGCCAGAATACTAACTAAAGGCCGTAAGCTCGTAATAATAGGGGATATTAAAGCACCCCACACGGCATGGGGCTGCAAGCACACGACCAAGAAAGGAGCACGAGTGAACGATACAGTGCAACAGAATCGCCTAATCTCTGGAATGATCCAAAACTAACGACTCGAACAGGCAGTAGCGTATGAAAGGGCACGAATCAAGACCATACATTTGCAGCCTGCAATACGGGAGGCAATACAATGCCCCGCCTAAGCTGCAAATGCCTTTTTGATCCGAGGCACGGTCAGCATTTGACGTTGAGACTAATTCCACACAAACGTCGTGAGTTTAGTGAATGAGAGGTAATGCAGCCTTCATTAAGGGTACGATAGCGGAACAGCAACCGAACGACTAATATCCGCGACGCTTTCAACTTCCTTCACTGAAGGTATGTCTAGGTCCCCCTACCCACATTTGCTGCCTTTCGCCTGTAAAGGTGCGCCACGAAAGCATGGAGCCCCGAATGTCAGCGAAAGGGGCACGACCTCCCGGTGTATGTAAAATCAAAGCTGGCCCTCGGTCAAATAAGTGCCAGCAAGTCCAGGGCGCGAGGCCTTCGAGTAATTGATTTCTCTTTTGAGGAGTGCCCGCCGCCGCCGTCGTAACCGTCCAAGCTGAATCTTCAACCTTCGCGAGTATACGGGCGCTTGATTAGCCGGTCCCGTAATGAATACAAAGCGTGCGCACGAGAGCAGAAACTGGGCTCAGAGAAAAGACCACGCGAGGATGCCACAGCGCTCATCCCAGGGGGCGGGATTAGTCTGGCGCAACTTTTAATCTCCGGCTGACTAAGATGGGCTGCGGATCCAGGGGCTTATCCCCGCGGGCGTCCATCTCTACGCGATGAGCAGAAACTTGACAAACGGCCCTGCTCGGAAAGCCATGACTGAGGCCCCAGCAATCAGCGCGACGGATGCTTGTTGCTGCAACCAGGTCCATATTAAAGGGGCGGCATAGATATATTGCACGCATAAAAGCACACACAACTGTGTGCAAGGAATGCGAAAGTAACAGCCATGTGTTGTTTTGGAGGCTTGAGGACAGTCCGGTGAACCGGAAAATGACATGAGCTATGACAATGTCCTGAGAGCGTCAACGAAAGATTACATATGTCATGCTATCCTTTTCGTATTACTGCCCGCGTACGTCGAAAGCGCATACTGAAGGTACTCTGGCATACTTCCGCTTGTGTTTGCACAGCTATACCTGAGAGTCTGGCACGTGCGCGTGGGAACGCAGTGTTTCACAGTTTACCTGTCTGCCAAGGGCGTAGCCAGCAACTTTTTTCGGGAAGGGGGTTCAACCACCCTTTATGTATGTTCATGCGTGTATATGTATGTGGGCGTGTATATATACACGCGTAAATTGAAAAAAATTCGGCAGATCCCACGTACCATGGGAGTCGATGTTATGCGAAGCATGCGGCGAGTAGGTGACTGTGGCGTAACTTTTTTTACTGAGCGACACGTTACAAAATGACGCTAAATATTTGTATATATTTTATACGCACACTTATATATGATGAAGAGCGACATATGTGTTATATAACCAGTTGTTTACGGTTGGGTAACGCTGCCAATGGCAACGTGGGTATTACGTACACCAGAAGCGGTAAGCTGATATGTAGTGCTTATACGTGTCCCGAGAACGCACGCACGTTTCACGAACCCGTGTGCATGTGTGCAAGAAGTTCTTGACAGTTCTTGAACAAGGGCATCATCAACGTGATCAGTGAGCACCAGCAGCTGGTCGTGACTTGTTATAGGATCTGGTCCTGATCGTGGTGACGAGGGGTCCATGTGTACTGAAGTATGTGGTATAGTAGAGCTGTTGGAAGTCGTGGAGGCCTCGGTCATTTCGTTGACAAATTGTCTGTCGACAGAGCCGGCGACATGTCGGAACCTGAAGCCACCCTTCGCGTTGGTGAGGCATAGGCCGTCGAGGCTGGTGCCTGGATAGTGCTACGTAGACCAACATCAGTGGATGGTGTTTGTCATATTCGTAGACTACCTGGGCGTATGTGGCCTACGTAGCCTAGTCTACAAAGCGGCTGTCAATCAATCTGGCATCATTCTCTGTCAGCATGAGGCCATCG
This sequence comes from Rhipicephalus sanguineus, assembly GCF_013339695.2. NCBI lineage: Eukaryota > Metazoa > Arthropoda > Arachnida > Ixodida > Ixodidae > Rhipicephalus > Rhipicephalus sanguineus. The sequence goes on along the minus strand of NC_051180.1, from coordinate 9,962,350 downwards.
CCCAGCCTCGTATGAAATGAAGAGGACACTGCGTCGTTCTGGCGGACTAAGTGTACTTTACGGTGCGATGATGTGAATATCATACGTAACTTTCGTTAATGTATTCCTCCGGGGTCGAGCAATGCTTCAATATAGCTTGCTGAATCATAGGAATAGAAACGTAATGTTTATTAGACTGCTATAAAAGCGGAGCCAACTCTGGAACTACAGATGTTAATCTGATATGACGCCTGTATCGTAGGAGTACAGATCGTCGGAGTATCATGTAGTGTTTATTGCTTTCTTGTAAAATTAGATAGCCAGCACCACAACCACAATTGACGTTGCACCGATATTTCGCCTGCGTATGCTCTTTTTCCAAACCAGTTTATAGACATGGCGTGGCTCAATGGTAGAATACCTGATTGCCACGCAGAATGCTTGGGTTCGATTCATGCTGGGATCCTAATTTTCATTCTTTCCATTCGTTGAGTCAACGCTGCCGATGTTGGTTTTTCTTAACGCTCTAGCATTTAAGTTACCTATGTCTGTTCTCGCCGTTCCTGGGTAGATATAAACTGTCAATCACCTGTGGCGCATACCCGTACACCGCGGCCCGTGGTAAACGGGTATGTGCCGCACGTGTCTAGTGGAAAGGGTTTGACGATGTACGCGACAGGATTTTAACGTTATTCATGTCATGACCCTGCAATCATATTCGTCAAATCCTCTTACCCTCCCATGCAAATTTTGGTCTACACCAAGTTAAGGAGGCGATCATGAGAGCACCCAGACGTAGGCGGCTAGATAGATAGATAGATAGATAGATAGATAGATAGATAGATGCGTAGATAGAAACGCTCAAAGTGCCAGAGGTTCGCTAAGAAATGCTTCGCATTTAAAATTCGGGGAGTGTTTCGGGGACAGAGTCATTATGACTATGGCAATGTCCGACTAGCACACTATTTAATGCATAGTCGCAATATGTCGTTAAAGGTGACGTAGCAACGCCTTTACTGCGACTCACACCGCTGTCGGTAGGTAGGGCAGTGTCTAAGCATTTTTATTTCTGTAGGTTGGGGGTTTTCCAGCTGGCCTATGGCGGCCTGGAAGGATGCTCTCTATTGAGGTCAGAACGAGCACACTCGGCGATAACCAACGTGGACTATCAGCCATTAGGACGACCAGGAACAGGCATTTTCTCAAAGCGGAGGGTTTACGTACGTTGTGCGTCATCGCAGTCTATCACGTAGTACATCAAGGCTGCGTTGAATCACGTTATGGTGTCGTCCACGAAAGCAACTGTCGCAGATTTACAATATCGTCGAAACAAACGAGTCCGGCTAGTGGCGCGACAGAGAGCTGAGACCTCTGATGCAAATGAGAGCGCACAGTCTCCCGTCTCACGGGCAGGCCACGCACACGCACGTGCACGCACGCACACACAGGCGCTTTTCCTCCGCACAAAGGGCGGCCGCACTGCAGCGGCCTGATATACGGCGCCCGTGCCGCCGTCTTCATACAAAGCAGCCTGCCTAGAAGGGGAGCCGCGCCTGCCGGTCGTGCGTGCACCGTTTTGTCTTCTGCGAGTGCAAGCAGGGCCGAAAGCAAAAAATAAAGTAGAGCCGAGCGGTGCCTGCGCCATCTCGGTTCGATATGGGTCCGGCGCCGGTCGCTCGCGCGGCATACCAAGACGGCCGCGGCGACACTCCATGGAGAGCACTGCGTGGAAAACCGAATTTCGCCGCCGCCGTTTTCGGAGCCCGCCTGCTGCTGGCCCCTTCGAATCCCTCTCTTTATTCGAACCGCGCCATCCTGCCGAGGAGAGCCGATATTGAATATGCACGGCGAGACACACTGCCATGCACGCACGGCACGACCCTCCGCTTTTCTGTATGCGCCCGCCTGTATCTCGCCCTTTTGCGTCGCCTTTCTGTCATTTATTCGATATCGGCAAGGCTCGAACGTCGTGACTCTTCGCACTTGGCAGCCCTTCAGGCCCTCCGTCGCCGTGGGGCGAGGTTCGTTTATGCCTATTCATGTCAGGATTCGTCGCATCGCCTGCCGAGTTTCTACAAGGGCGTCGCTCGCTGTAGGGAGAATACCCTCGATCGACACCCGCTCGCCGTGCGTCTCGGCACTGCGCCTTTCCCTCCCATCCTCTCGCTTTTTTTCCACAGCCAGGAAACGTCGTTAAGCGTTTGAAACGAGGAAGTGCGTGGCTTTTCTTTTCACGATGCGAGCACTGTCTGACGAAGGACGTACTGGGCATGCGAGTCACGTGTATACTAGGGACGTAAGAACGTCGCCGTTCCAATCGAACCTGATTGGAGAATCACCCAGCACTCCATATGTCCACTGCGGACTATTCTACAAAGTAGTATGCTTTCGCGCAATGCCACCACCGAGTTCTGGAGGAAAAGATGGCCGCTGAGATTCAATGCATCCACGTCCGTGTTAGCAAGGCATTCTGGACTAACGGCGCCTCTCCAAAGCTAAATAATTATGTTTGTTTTTCCAGTAAAAGCTTCTCTCTCTCTCTCAATGTAGATGTGTCTGCGCTCTCTCTCTCTCTCTCTGCAACTCTCACACCTCTCTTAAGGTCGCAACTGGCATACGTGGTGAGGGCGCACCCTCACCTTCCTTGAAGGTTCTGCCCACTATATAGGATGATAACTCGCATGAAACTGCGCTCGACAACATCCGCCTACTCATTTCTAACTTAACGGTCAGTGGTTTTATTTTTCCGGAATCGTTGTTGGGGATATTCGAATATCAAGCAGTGTGCGGATTCATTTTAACACGTCCGCCATATCTGTTTTTTTTTTTTAATTTTAATGCTTGACGGATGCACTTCATGCAGTAATAAGTAAATACATATGCACCTGCGCTGGCTTGGTGCTTGGACAAATGTACAGCCGCGCAAAGAAGGAATGGCGGCAATTGAATGCTTCTTCCTTTTACGTTCTGTTGATCGAGTAAACTACGACATTGAATGACGAAAATCACCAGTAACTTACCTCCTCTGTTTTCGCTATCGGCCGGCTTCACTTGAATTGGACGGTTCATCTGCAGGAAGAAAAAGGATAAAATTAAGTCACGAAATTACGACGACTGGCTGCTACTATGTATAGCTTTGTTGGATTCTATGACGCTTGTTCGTATTTTTACATCAGAGCTTTAGCCGGTACTCTTAATCTCGTGGATACGTGCCAGATCTTTTCTTTTTGTTAAATAAACGTGGTTAAGGAGATCTTTGCGTCTATGTGTGACTCCGGCTACTCCTCTTCTCGTACACAGTAGCTGTCATTGTAATGTCGTCAACAATCACAAAGCAATACAAGTAAGCTAACACTCACACATACTCACTCTCAGTACTGCAATAAAAATGTCCACGCAACAGGAGAGTTCACACAGCATAACAGTTCGCTCAAACGAAATGTGCACACCTAAAATGTAGTTTCGCCAGGACGATCACACGGCAGATAATTAGGCACATACAAATTGCCCATTAATTGTCACACTGTAACTGCATGCAACACTCATGTTCGCGGGAAAAAATTCTGCACAAACATGAAAATACAGGAAACAGGTAGCCAAGAATACCTGTTAATAATATCCACGCGAACAATAATTTTTACGTGATTTGAAATATTTGCAATGCTTTTGATTTCTCCAAAAATTGTACTAATGCGCGCGCTGCCATGCTTTGAACGTTTTCTGCTCGCCATGGACCAGCAATTTTTCGCCATACCTTGTAGGTAACACCGGTGCCTGCGATTTATACTATAAACATTCATTTTTCAGTTCACTAAAGTATTATTAACATTATACTGCATAAACACCGTGCAGTAACAAGTCTTTAAATTTCCTAACCTCCTACTGACGTCAGTCGTGTTTTCCCCCGATATCAAGGCAGCACGACGTCTTCTTGCAATGGCAAGAAATATTTAGCAACCATAGCACACTTTCCGAGACAAGTCCTGTGATATAGATTTTAAGTCGTTGCTGGTACTTCATCGACAGCCAGGAATTCATACAATAGGGACAACATTTCTTACAGAAAAAAAAAACAACAAAACACCTCTTCCTTCGAAGAAAATTGTAGCTTTATATCGTCAATAAATATAATTCACTCGTGCTGCTTTCGTGGGCACAGTTTCGTCCCCCGCTGGTTGAAGCGAAGTCCAAAGACTCGTTTGAATAACGAATGCGTTTTGTATTTTGCGCCGCACCTGTTGGCATAACTCGGCGGTGTTGTACATTATTTAAAAGTGATAGTGCGAAAATAAAACGTGGATACTCTCTTATCAAATACTCATATCTTAAATACTTTTATCAAGTTTGATACGCAACATCGATCATTTAAAATACGAGGTTTAAAAAGCTGTTAGCATAAACATGTCCAACCAGCAAGCCCTTATATCTGTACCTCGATTTGTAGAAAAACCGCAGTTCGGAGTAGGCGGCGCGAGCATATTAGCGGGCGTCGAAGGTGCGGGCTGGACCCCCGTCTACGGCGGCCGTACTTCGGTGGGTTTGATAGGGGCAAAATGGAAAGAACTCGCGCGTGCTTAGATTTAGGTTCACATTAAAGAACCTAAGAAATCAATCCCGAGTCTCCCCCTTATGTGTGCGTCATAATCATATAAAGGTTTTGGCACGTAAAACACCATCAATTATAACATGTTCAAAGGCTGCGACTGTGATCTGGAATGCCGCTCGCACGTGTTGCGGCGCGACGAACGGTCGCGCTCAATGTGACTTGCAACACGGGACCGCGTGGCATCGAGCGTTCAAAGTGGTGTCGTGTCCGCTTCGTAACGCGCGTCCTCCCCAACTTCTTTTGTCCCAGTAACTGTAGCGCAGTATTTTAATCATGCAAAATCAACTAGCCCAATACCTCACTTTGCTAATGAGTTCAAAGACTGCACATGGTTTCTACTAGCCTTCACTGTCATAACTAGAGGCGGTTTTCTCATTTGGGGATGATCCCAAATAAGAAAATATCATTTAGTTGTGGAAATAAAAACACGTTGAAGCCATCTGCTATGTTTGAACCGCGAGACCACGCGCTCCCGTGTGGCATATTGAGCGCGACTGTACGCGACCTCGCATTTTTCACGGTGTTCTTCAAATGGCCTGACGACTTTCGTGTCACGTGATATGCGAGATTATGAAGGAGGAGGTAACCGCTTGCGGCACGAAATATATCGCCGGCCATTAGTGTACCGCCGAATGCCCGTAACGTAAGGTGATTTGCCTGAGTAGATTTACAAGATGAAGGGGCAGCGCTGAATCAATTTCGCCGCACTCGTGGCACGAGCGCCATCCTCGCAAGCACACGGCGAAGAAGAAGCACTCGTCATCAGCGAGGAAACGAGACCTTCTGCTTCTAGCATGGCGACGGCAGCAGTCGGCAGCACCAATTTTTTTCTTCCACGGTGAGGACTAAAATGCTCGGGCTTTTCTTAACTGCTCAGTCTTCCTTTCGTCGGTCCAGTCCTTCTGTCTCCCTCCTTTACCCTCGAACGCGTTCCTTTTTTTCTCTCTCTCTCTTGGTCCTAATATGGCGAATAACTCGCCCGCCACGTCTTCGGGTCTCTCAGCCGCCGGAAATAGAGCGTCGCTTCCGTTTCCGGAGTGTTGCGTCCCCGAGATAGCGGGAACGCACGTTTGCTGTCCGTGCCGCTTTTCCTACTTTCTTTCATTCCTTTCTTCCAGCCGCTTTCTTACATCGCGCCCCTTTCAACAAGTTTTTATACCTTCTCGTTTCTTCAGCGTCTGCTGTGCGCTAAAGCCGCGCAGTGCAGCGAAAGCTTCAGCTTCGCTCAGCCAATCAAAAACGAGAAGCGAAATTCCCGTGTTTATCTAAACGGACAAGCAAATTTCGTCGCTGTTGGGAGCGCAGCAGCAGCCAATCACGGTACCCAGACATGCGTTGGAGAAGTCCCTCGCAAATAAGTACCCAGGTTTGTGCGACGATAGTTTGCAAATTCGACCTCTTCTAAGGTGGAGGCGACAGCTGCAGCATCGGCAATAATGCACCGTTCTATTTAGACAGCCACGCTACGTTCCGCTGCGGGCCCACTCAGCGAGAGGCGTGCACGATAATTTAATGCACGTTATGGACGTGACGGCCGAGCTTATTCAGTATGCAAGTGATAAGAGCAAGAAAGGAAAACCGCCTGTCAGTGGGGGTTTTAGTTCAGCGCAAACAGCAATCGATTTTTCGCCCCGTCCTGCGCGGCACTCAATACACCGAACGGCGTGTGCCCGTCGTAATTTCCAGCGAGCTCATCTTTACAGCCCTGCATTGGTGGTGCCACCTGCGATCGAACAATTTCTCATAAACAGCGAATCTTTAACAAAAAAGAACTCGGGATGCTAGAGCAGTTTATTTTCGAATTCTCATTTTTACGTTGACTCATTCGCGCTGAATGTCAACTGAGGTGACGGCGCAGTTCGCGTTGATGATGGCACTATCGCGGCCGACTGCTTCCATTGGAAGAACTGCGTGCGCGGGGTCGATAGCATCACGAGTTTCCTCTCGTTGTTTATTTTAACAGGACTACCCGCATTAATTTTGGTCGCTGAGAAGGTATTGTCCACAATGTGTAAAGTACGTAGGCGTATACCGTAAATATATAAAACAGCCAATCCTGTGGCATCATCATGTAGACGCGCTGACTTATACGGAAGAAGAACGGCTATTTGGGCTAGTTGGTTAAAGTGCATATTGAAAGGTTGCAGCGCAAGCACGGTACTGCTGAAGGAAAAGCGTAAAAGCGAGGAACGGAAAGCAAACAGGGACGACACGAGCGCTCCTCCTCGTTCCTCGCTTTTACGTCTTTCCTTCAGCACTACCGTGCTTGCGCTGCAACCTTTCAATATGACTTACACGGACTCAGTTTGGAAGCAGGCGGTATCGCTAAGAGTTTGAACGCGCTGGACAATGAAAACAAATAGCCAGAAGACCGTTTTTTTACCAGATATATACCCTACAGCCGCAAAGTGCATGCGTTCTTGAAAGGGTGCCTACACGAGCTCACAGCACACGACAGGGCGTTATGGTGACAACCAGGAAGCTCTCGTATAGCAGAGGTGTGCAGCAGCAGCGATTGTATGTCTCGCACTATACTGCAGAAAGAATTCAAGCGACTCGTCCTGATAATGACGTTCTTGGACTGATATGGAGACGGCCACACAATGCGTCCCACTGTACGTTCAGTAAAAGTTGCAGCATTAGCTTACAAATATAAGCAAATCGATTAACGACAAGCACTGATGTAGGAACGCGCCCTCAAGGCCGAAAAATATTCGTTATCCAGTACAAAAGACGCGCGTAATGTGCACTCAAGACGTTTTACATTTCAGAGCTTTCCAAACTCCCCTCTGCTTCAGTAGATGTGGGTGTGTAGTAGCGAAAACAGACAGACGAAGTGCGCCTTGTAATTTGTCTGTTTGCGATTCTACACACTAGTGGTTCTCAAATGGGGTTCCGCGATGCCATCGCCCGCGAAAAACAAACAAACAAAGTTTTCGGAGGCGAGTTTTGACCTATTCCCAGTTCCAGGCTCTGCTCCAGGAACTGCAGCAACATTCTAAACAAGATCGCCTCGGCTGCCCCAACGCCTCAATTAAAAATTAAGCCTGCTACATCAGCCAAGCGAAGAAATGGGGTCCTACATGAACTTACAAACTGTGTTTCAGCTTTTCTGAGAGTAACCGTCAAAATTGTCGTTTACTTAAATAAAAGGCGAAAACCCTTCATCGATATCGAGTAATGGGCAAAGCGGTGAATGTCAATCAATTGAAATATTAATAGACGATCGATATCATCAAAACAAACTGCAGAGAAAGGCTTCCGCAAGAGATTACTCGAGCCAGACTTTGTTCCGCAAACACAGACATCTAGAGAAAGCAGGATGCAGTTGCCAGCGTTCTCAGGCACTCGGCTAAATACAGGTGTGCAGCCGAGGAATGCCGGCCCCACGGAGAAGGCGAGCTGCCTCCTGCGACGGTGTCGATTCGCCAGCAGCCAAGCGGCACCAACAAACTTTCTTTCACGAGTTTGGAAAACGAAGCGCCAAGGGCCTACGATGCTGCTCCGCGACACTGCTTCTTGGCTGGGCTATGGCTGCTGAGGAAGGAATCCCTGTCCGCGCTATATTTTTTTCCTTCCAAATCCCTGGGCCGGCAAGCGCGCGGTCCACAGAGAGCGCGCAGTTCACGGTCCGCTACGCAGCGCTAATACCCAGCGCGCAGAATGAGAGGGGAAAGACGACCGGTTCTTTGCACAACGTCCGCTGGTATCTTGGCCTGGCCGAAGGCGCTCTCTCGGATTCGACTTCGCAATTAAACTCTCGGGCGTCGCAGACACCGGAGCAAACTCGCTGGGAGCAGCGAGCGTGAAAGAAGAAGGCCGCTTTAATGCAGCACCGCACTCTGGATGCTTCTTCCTTTTGTCTTCCGTTCAGCCGACACTATCCGCAATAGAAGAGACAGCCCAGCGGCCGTGCAATTAGGACAACCCGATGCACGCGTGCCAGCTCGAAGGGGCAGCTCTCTTGGGGCGCAAACACGAGTTTAAGCCCTTTAATCGGTCGGACTGCGTTTGTCCCGAGGCGCACAAACAGAGAGTAAGACATCAGGCACGCGAGAGGGCCTCGGGCTGTCTAGCTAAGCTGCCCTCCGCACTGCCATCTTCGTCGACACGAGCTGATAAGCGGACCAGCCGACCGGGCTAGCAAGCTCGCGTGCACAGCGCGCGCCGTTATGAATGTTGACATGACGGCGGCGTCGGGCAAGCGAGCAACGCGCAGAGTTTGCGACGAGCTTTGATTGGATAATGCGGCGGCCAATGGGAGCTTCGCCGCGGGCCATCGGAGACGCATCTTGGTGGCAGCCATTGCGGCGTTCAGTCTGCGGCTGTCGTGGCCGGTTAGCCCGCCGACGACATTGCGTCCGGCAGCCGAAGTGAGCGCGGCACCTCTAGCAGCTTCCCTCGGAAAGCCCACGCGCGCTGTTTCAATCAGGCCTGGTCTGCGAAGGAATTAAGGTGACGCTCAGAAAAAAACCAAGACGGCGAGGCCGAAGGCGCTAATGGAATACGCCGCCGGCACATGCATTCTGCTTAGCCGGCGTGTCGGCAAATGGAATGAACGCCGACCCCTCAGGGCAGAATGGGGTTACAGGCGTCCGAGTGCCATACGCAGCCGCGCTCGTGCTGCGAGATGCCGCTCTTGCGCTGCATGATGAGTGAGCGGGAACCAACCGGAAAATGGAAGCCCGAAACGATGTTAGGCGAAGAAATGGATCGGGTCTTCACTAAATTGGAACGACGGTGATAAACAGCGTCTTCTTTCGAACAACGTGGGTTATATTTAGACGACGCGGTCCCAGACAGATCCAACTTTATCCTGGAAACGACATCCAAAATAATATTACGAAGGAGTCACATCGAACGAGCTCGCGGGGACACTGAATGCTTCCGCACGAACACAACACACAGGAAAGCATTGAGATGCTGGACCAAGAAATTCAACTCCCTGCTGCTCATAACAAGACGGAGATACAGCGGAGTTTCCATTTTCAATTTAATTGACTAAGGTAAGCTGATTAATCATGATGACTGACTGATTAATGGCGTGCAGACAGGCAATGAAACCGGCAAGATGAGCGCTAAGTCACTACGATAAAGAGAGAATTGTGTAGAGATGCACAAGAAGCCTTTCACCAGCGGTTAAATAAGGCGCAGAGTACGGCTAATGTCGCGCACCCTGAGCCTGCCCTCACAAGCATTATCTTTCGCTAAGAAAAACGTAGAAAGCGCAATCAAAGCGCTTTTCCAACACTGTATGAATCAAGAGCAAAAATTGACTCAAGAGAAACCAATCGTAGGTCGCAGTACTAAAAGAACGCGCCCAGCCAAAGCGTGAATAATTTTGTCTCGGTTCATTTTGGGCGCTTCGAAGCTGAGGAACTGTGCGGGAGCTAAACATGCGCCCTGCTGCCCTTTAGGCTGGAGCACTGCAAGTACACAGAGGGCGAGAGAGGGGAGAGGGAGGCAAGCGGCGGCGGGCTAATCACCGTGTCCGGGCGCAAGACAGGCCCAGCGCGGTGGCTTCGAGGAGGTGCGCCGCACCTCGGTTCCCCGCTCTCTCCTTCCGCATGCGCGCGCCGGCGCCGCCCTTGCAGGAGGGGCTTGTCCTAACGCTCCGGAGCCTGCGGCGAAAACGCCTTGCCGGGGACAGCCGACGACGAGGAGCCCCGCGCGCTATCGCAGCCTCATTTTTCAAGACGCGTCAACGCCAGCTGAGTCTATAATCAGGCTTTCTCGAACCGCCGCCTTTAACGTCGGGTTCGCTTGGTGGTGGCAAGGCCGCCGGCGAAAGCACGTGCTCCGTGGCCATTCGGTCGTTGCCACTCTGAGCGCGGCAGCTCGCTAGCGCGGTCCAGCTCGAATTCCTCATGAAATCATTACAGACCTGCTTCAACGAAGCAGGTTTACGGACTACAAACAAGCATATACACGGCAGTGCTCGTAAAAATGTCCAATTCTCGAAGGAAAGCGTGAACACGAACGTTACCGAGCGTTCTTGGCACATACACGCTTTAACACCACACAACGAAGGGAAAAAAACTATGTGCATCCCCCAGCATACGTTTTCAATACCGATAGAGCCGTAATATACACATATTTTAAACTTTATTACATTAATGCATGGTATTATTTTCAGAACGGCAAATATTTTGCCGTTTCCGCACAATAACTTCGCATATATTATTCAAGCTTAAACTCATAACAGTATATTAATGAGAATAATGTCCGCCAATGTCAACATCAGAGGTACGGCAGGCTTTGAAACAACTGCTGTTAATCTGGAATAGTAGTCGGCCAGAGCAGGCAAACTCCAACATCTCCGCCTTTCTATAAATAAGCACTCTCACTACGTTTATCTAACCACTGCCTCACCCCCCCCTCCCTCTACAATAAATACACGTGAAGGAAAAGTCGCAAGTTATTAATTTTAAAGTTATCACTAAAACCACGGAGGGTGTGTTTTGAGTGAAGCCGCACGCGTTATCAAGGAGACTGACCGAGAAAGAGGGGAGCAAGCTCTTTTCAAAATGTAGAAAGCAAATGAATATGCCAGTGAAATGTGTAAAGTAAAAAGTGCGCTGGTTCACTTAAAGACTGTGTGGCCTCCCTCCTCAGACAAATGAGGTAACGCCAATTATGGCATAGGGCATTTAATGCGGTAGCAACGAAGCAGAGTCTAAGCTCAAGCGAATGGCAAGTGTTGTATTTGCGCCAAATACCCGAAAATCTAAAAGCTAATCTCTGGCCAGCGATCAATCCTCGCAGACTGGAGGTCGTGTTCTGACGTCGGAGATGCCTACTTCAGAAATAAATACTCTTCGCACGCAGCGATTCCCTTTGTGAGGAACGCCACATACCGATGCTGATAGAGCGGAGTGGCCATGACAGGTTCGCCCAGCGATGCTTGGTCCTCGGAGTCACTGATTCGACAGGTGGTCGCACATTGTGGGAGTAAACGATGGGAGCACAGATCTGTCAGCACGCAGAGATTTTTATGCTGACGCGTCGAAAGTGACCATTAGACACACATGCGAAAATACAAAATAACACATACAAGTTATATTCTACAACTGGTTGTTCACATGGAACCGCCTTCGGTGCCGAAAGATGATAGTAATACGAGCGCCAAAGAAATCGCTACGTGTGTGACGTGGCGTGGCGTGACTGGGACCACCAGAACGTCGACCCATCACGTTTCGGCGGTCAGGCCTTCGCTCCAATTAGAAGCAAAGCAACCGTCGACGACGGTTGCGGGAGAGAGCGGCTTCAAAAGCCCAGCGGCAATAATGCGCGCTCATTAGTGTTGGCTCGGCGCGCACTGCTTCTGGCTAATTGGGGGAGTGCCGAACTTTACGAACACACGTCGTCGTCTCCGTTCCAGCACGTCGTCCCAGAACGGTGCAAGTAGCGCGGCCGCCGGCGGACGCTGGCGTTCGAGCGAGGGCGGCCGGTTCGTTCGACTTGGGCCGGTAGTGCAAGCTGCTGTAGCGGCGCCAGAAGAATGAGGAAACGAAAAAACGCGCAATATCAACGAGGAACCACGGGGCCGAGATTCGCGCGGAACCTCTTCGCAAGGGGGCTCCAATTAACGGGCGCTGATCGGCGATGCCGAACGAAACCCGCGCCTGGTGCGGACAGCCACTGACGAAGAGTGACTCGAGTGGCGGAACCCCTGCCGCCGGGAGTTCGTATAATCGCTGTCATTCACTAAGTGTGCGGGCCTGCAATCGCTTGAGCGCATCCCGCTGCCATTAATAGGACCGCGCGCTCTGCGTCCTGCTCTCCAGATGTGAACGAGAGCAGCTATTTCGGTGGAGGACACCGCAACGTCTCTGCCACCGCCGCCGACCGATGGACGTCATCAGTCAGCGCGCAACACGTCGCCTTGCTGGTCTCTCCACGACCGGGCTACGGAACGCTGCAGCAGAGTGAGCGCACTCTTTGAAAGGAAACGGCTCGAATCGCGGGCTGTCAGAGGTTCCCTATGGAAACTATAGTACCTCACACTTCGCGAACTAGAAGCTGCCTCTCATTGGCTGCATGGTTCACGGAGATGCTGAACTGTATAACAACCCGTTGGTAATCTTTTTACGCATAACAAAGACGACAAACGCGGCAGCGATAACTCAGGCGTAGAGTATAGCTCTACAATTTTCGTCTCAGGGACGCGCACTTTGTCTCTGACGGAGGTAAACGTTGTATGTACTGTTGCCATTTTAGCGCAGCTTACGAAATATACAGCGGATTTCTGTCTTTTTGGTGCCTGCTGCTCAACAGTTGCACACAAGAATGAGGTAGGCTGCACTGGAGCCCACTATCTCAATATGCACGCATGTCGCCAGACTGAACAGCACACAGTCTACAAGACACATTAAAAAAAACTCAAACGAAACAAGCCACACGACAACCGAGATAATCGACGGATATGGACACGTCTCAAGTTTCGTGTGAACGTTCAATAAACACTTCTCAGCGTCACGCTTAACGGAAAAATAATGACTTCTCAGCAGATAGAGGATGTGTTCAACGACTTTCGCACTGAAGTATTGTCGAAGCATTTCTTTGGGAGTATGTCAAAAGATATTATTTCAGCGAAAGTTTCCGCTCTGCAAAATGGAAGGATTGACTTGGAATCCTCGTCTAGGCTAACGTGCACTGTTTACATAGAAAACGATCGACTGTTTACGCAACCATTCAAAAACATCCCGTTCTAAATCAAGGGGTGTTCGTTTAAAGATACTGCGCTGGCGACTATGCAGGTAGTTTGTGCATTTATCCTTTCACATATTACCTTGTTTCGATATGAGCGTTCCTCCGATTTGCTTCATTGCTGCAATATTAACGTCAGCTTCTCTATATATATTATAAAGATGACTCGTTAGAATGTTTGACATCGTTTTCCGTTAGGGATATCATCAAGCGAACTTGTGATAACATGCAAAATTATTTGCTGTCGGATTTGAATCACACACAGCAAGATATCAGGTGACTGTGCTTGCGTTATAGTCAAGTGCGCAAAACACTGTTAGAATTAAGGCTCGTTGTGGCAATGGGCCCTTTACGTTTGCCTCTGCGTCACTGAAATAGCAGCGTACCTCTAGGAATGTGGCAAAACAAAAAGGCAGCATCTCAGCTGAACTGTAGCCCCCATTAAAAACTCACAAGAAGCACCGTTCCGCTTAAGACAGTCGATCAGCATATACGCGCCAAAGCCGCAAGCCGATGAAACACTAAGCGCCAGTCAACGTGGGCCGAAGCTGGCGTTTTCGGGCAAATAGGAGAAGCAAGGAGAGCGCAGGCGTATGCGGCTGACGTTCGCCAATGGTTTTCACGTGACCTGCTACGCCAACAGCCACTTGTGCAGGCTGGGAGTTTGTTCGGGCGATTTTCCGCCGCCGTCAGCCACACGCACGCACACACTTGCGCGACTTTGACGGCACGTCGCACCGACGCACACAGCTCAGTCAGAGTGGAGGGAGAGAGCGCTGACGCGGTCCTTTTGTTCTCTGCCGCGCACGCGTGCTTCTGCAGCTGCTTTTGTATACATACGAACGAGGATTGGAGAGGGAGGAGTTAATCAATAGCCGAGACGCTCTGGCGTGCCATCCACGAGATGAGGAGCCCCGGCCGCGTTTCAGCGGGCGTGTTCCGGTTGGACGTGATATTACAGCTGCGGTGGGAAAGACGAGACAACAAGGCGAATAGACTGACGACCTTCCAGGCTCTACTAACGCACAGTTTGGAGTTTGAAAAAGGATGCTGTGAAGACTCGCACAACCTGTACTCTTATTATGGAAATTTAATATTTCATCCTCTAAAACTTCCGTAATACTTGAACGCACATGATGCGAGACGGCTACTCGCTTACTGCAACAGGAAGTCTTGCCTCCTGCGAACTTTCAAGCTGCGATGAACTATAGTTGTCACACTACTGCAAATACAAGAATTATTAGAGAACACTCCCTGCACGTGACACCAATGCAACTTTCGACGTGAATATTCATGCTGACATCTCAGCTTGAACCCACCACGGTGTTCCAGAAATCCCGACCGCCGCGGCCGGGATTCGATCCTGCGACCTTCGGGTCAGCAGTCAAGCACCATGACCACTAGGCCACCGTGGCGGGTAGAACATAAATAATAAAGATACGAACATCTCGAATGAAAACTATCATATGTTAGGCTATCATTATACACTTGGTAGTTGCCGCTTCACTCTCTTCACGTTTCTGTCGCCTTTTCACAACACGTATTTCGCGCCACAGTCGAGTATATTTAGGAGCGCTTAGCGTTCCTAGTAGGCACGACGAATTTACAAACACGCAATCTGCGATGCCGTTTACATCGCGGCCGCATGTACAAAGAATAAATAAACGCAGAGGGAATGCACTTTACGCGAGTGACAGTTTTGTTGACGACTCACACGCACGCTTCGCCGACTCAATGAATTCAGAGATACCAGGGGAGAAGCTGAAAAGAGGCGAAAAAAGAATAGCCTCGATGAAGAGAGAGAGGAAAATGACAGAAACCGCGGAGGCCACGGGGGGAGGGCGTCGTATCGTGGGATAGAACGAGGGCGCACCAAAAATACGCAGCATGCGCGCGTGGGCGGAGGGCGCAACAGAGCCGCTCCTGGCTGATGCCGGCGAAGGAACATGAATAATTATGCCCGTCTCATCAAAAGAGTGCGCGCGCCCTAATTGCGCCCCCGCGGCGGACGAGTTCGCGATGCGGGCACGCCGTGCGCGACTTGGCTTTATCGCTGCTTAGAATACCGAGGCGGGAAGCTGCAGCACTCGGCGCGAGGCAGGAAGATATACGGGGAACGGCTGAACCCCAACACAAATGCTTTCCGATGCGCTTCCTACTTTAAAGAGTATAAACCATCGAAAAGACGGAAAGAAGTTATGGCGTATTCATACCGTAGTGTCGCATTGAGGCTGCAAAGCGTTTCACCTTATTATGTCCCTTAAAATTCAGTCCACGTAGCTTTCGTGAAATATGTGGAATGTATGTGCGAAAATGTGCTGCTTAATTAACAGAACATATCGAATAAAATGAGGCACTAGCGCAAAAACTACACAAAAAAATGAAGGATAGGAAAAAAACGCACACCGAGAAATCTTGCATGGCATGTGGCAAAGGGAAATCTGCCGCACATATTCCTGAACTTCGATGTTCTGTCCTCCTGCATTTTTTCCGTGTACTTTTTCGGACAGTTCCTATTTTTCTTTCTTTTCAGAAGCCGTCCTTCTTGCATTATCGTAAAGCAATGCCGCGAAGCTAACTTGCGCTCGGAACTTCGAATTGAAAAATTTGTAAATTGTCGCAATGTTTTGAATGATTTCACTTCATTTCGCGTGTTTTTGTCTGCGCAAGCAGAGATAACAGCGTGTAGGCGACAACCGCGAAATCCTGATAGGCTCCACGTTTAGTGCTGGCATTGCACACGTGCTTCTAAGAAATAAGTGACGAGGAGGAGATATCGCCCGTGGGAAGGGTAGTGAAGGCGAGAAGGAAACCACTCCCTCGTCCTTGAACTCGGGGTGGTGAGGGGCCCTTTGAAGCTTATTACACTAACCACAACTTCACGTAAAGAACACACACATATACAAACAAGAACGTGATGCAACGATTATATTTAAAACAAATATATTCCAACAGTAAATTGTTGAGTTGCCTTTAAATAGCATAGGGTTTTGAAAAACAGCTACGAACCTAATGTTTCGTGAAGCTATAGATTTCAACTAAATAAATCCGGCTTCTACTTAGATACGCCGTATTTCAGAGCTGATCCACATCTGCCAGTACGCAAGCACGCCATCACCGTGGTGCAGCCTGCGGTAGTGGGTAAGCACAATCAATCATTGTTGGGGTTTATGAGGAAGGCCGTAGTGGAGGGCTCCGGAAATGTTGATCATCTGGTGTTCTTCAACGTGTGCCTAAATCTAAGTACACGGGCTTCAATCATTTCGAATGGAAATGCGGCCGCCGCGGCCGCGATTCGATACCGCGGCCTTCGGGTCAGCAGTCAAGCACCATAACTACTAGATCGCCATGGCGGGTTGGTAACCACAATTAATGGACGAAAAGGTAGGCAAGCTGGGCTAAGAAGCTGGTCTTCATAATGGGAGAGTGCTGCGATACTGATAGTAGGGCTTGTTGGCAATGAATTTCATTAAAATTTACAGCACTTAACCGGATGGGACGTAGTCGACGCAGCACAACACAACGCCTCTGTTGCGTGTCTTCCTCGACGCCACGTCCGTTTGAACGCTGTAAACTTTAGCAAACGAGTGTTGCGGTCACAACAAGTAAGCTGAGGGCCGAAGAAAAGACTAAATGTGCTGTATTTTGAGCACACGATAAAAGGTTCTGGTGATGCAGCAGTAGAACTAATGATTTTTTTAAGATCCAGTGAAACCTCGGTGATACGAATCTCACGGGACCACCTAAAATATTCGTATTATCCGAAATTCGAATCACCAGAAAGCATGGAAAATTAGCATGCTACAAAAGAAAGCTGGCGTACATTTTCATTTATTGTTTTTCAGGGTCGCAGCAACGTCAGGAAGAACCCTGAATGATTGTGAGTTAAGTTTTTAGATGTCGGCAGTCATACCAGCACTCGTAAATGTACGGCCCGTGCGTGCGTATTTAATTAATGAACCAGGTGCGTTGTGACCCGCGAAAGCAGTAGCCCCTTCAAAATTTTAGTATGCTTTTTTGCATGACACCGGAGTACTGCAGTGAAAGAATCGTTTCGACGCGATGGATCAAGGTCACAAGATTACAGAACTACGGTCTTGTGTTATGATTTAGTCATCGCGGAGGTGTTGGGGATGTTTTTTGGGAGATCTACGGCCGTGCCCGACCAAGTGCGACCTCAACGGTCGCGCATGTTGACGTTGTGAGGCCTGACTACTTCGCCAAGACCATCCGCGCCTTCTTTCGGTTATCGTCCACCTTTCATAGGATGTCTGATGCACGAGGCAGGCACGTGTAAACACAGTACAACGACAGCAGTCCGTGTCGACGCGTTAGAAAAAAAAGCATGGCGCTAATGTCCTCTGTAATCTAAACGCGAAGGCACACAAAGGCACATAAGAGCCTCAAAGATTCGCGCACACAATCTCGGAGGCCGTGACGCGTATGTGAAGGTTTATTCTGACTGTAAGAGAAGTCATTTTCTTACACCGTGATTCTGAAGATTTGGCGGTGCGGCGCGCATGCCCACGCTTGCGTTCCCGCACTCGCACGTGCTTGGCGCGTCTTCCGCGACAGCGCCCACAGCACCCCTTCGTACCTGCGCGCTAGCGTACGTTCGTATCAAACGTCGCTGGGTGAAAATCGGTTCGCCACAACCGTACTCTGTTACATTGCAGGCCAACAGGCACTGGAACGAAAAGTTCGTATCACCCCGAAATTCGTATGAACTGTGATTGTATCACCGAGGTTTCACTGTATAAAAGAGCCACCTTTCGCGGCGAAGCCTCGTTTTGAAGTTACGCCGATACGCATGCGAAAGATACGCATCGTCTCATGCCTCGCGTAGGCGTCACGCAGGTGCCACGCTTGGTACACATAAGCCGAACAAGCTGCACGTTTGGAACGCCAGTGCGCGTTTGCCGGTGAACGCCAGCGTCGCCGAAGGGCTAATTCGTCTGTCCGAGCCAGCGATGCGACAGCCGAACGCCAGCGTCGGGAGACACATATCTACGCAAGAGAGAAGCGTAGGCGAAACGCCAACGCCGGGAATTAGACGCACCGCGCTAGGAGCAGAAAACAGTAGAAAAATATTTGTCCTGCAAGTGTTTCACAAGTATCTCCTCATGAAGAAAAATTCACAGCATATCCACGTGGTGAATGATGATGAGTGAGGCGAAGCTCCGGAGATAATCATCGGTAAACCGTGAATGTTCTGTGTAACACCCCATCAATCATCATATGAAGAGTGAGAAACACTGTGTGTATATTACAAACATGAAACTTTTATTTTTCTTAATTAGATGATGCTTGGCTTGCGTTGTCCCTTCATTATCACGGCTTTATGGTCCGTGAAGTGAAGGGACAGCGGTTCTTGTACGGGTTGCAACTGGAAATTAGAAAATACCAGGTCTATACACGTCCCTCGGATGGTCTTCTCGACGCAGGCGTGCAGCTTGTCGAGCAGCTTCGGCTTGGCGGGCTCTAACGGCGGAATCTGCTTCGCGGCGTCGACGTGTAGCTTCGACCTCGCCGGCTCTCACCTCAGGATTCTGTCTGCGAGCGCGCGCTGCCGCCGCCTTCCGTGCCCTCCGTTCCGCAGCCTTGTCTTCCATCTGGCGACTCCGAGCTAAAGAGAAAGCGTGCCAAGAGGGAGCCTCATGGCGCGTTACTTCTGAAATGTTGTCTTCGGGTGTCGTTGAAAACGCGAAACGTAGTAAAGAAGAAAGAACGCCACACAGGCGAACACGCACGAGAGTCTCACTCGTCAACGTCGTCTTCTTCTTCTACTGCATACCAGAACGCGCGCAGTAAAGAAGAAAGAATGCCACACAGGCGAACACGCACGAGCGTCTCACTCGTCAACGTCGTCGTCTTCTACTGCATACCAGAACGCGCGCTTGTCACGAACTAAAGGTGGCTACTACAAACAAACCTACAAACGGAGGATGGACAGACCCACGGCATAAGGAACTTCACCCCTAAAAAATGGTTGATCCCTCCGTCATAGGAATCGGAATAACACGAAAGTAAAGCGTGCCCTTACAGAAGTAACTGAATGTTTCCTGTACATTGATATAAGAGAGTTTGTACAATGTATATTGATGTCTGGCAGCTATAGCACCGTTTAACGTGAATGCACCCACTTTGATGATTGGTGGTACATCTCCATCCAGACGACTAACGTCCATGTTAAATGATTAAACAAACCCTTGTGGTAGCTGTAGTAGTTAACGGTGAAAGCGTAATCAGAGAACGAGGTGTGTCAGCGAGAAGAGCGTCGCATATTGGACGCAGAACTTGGTCGCCCTCTCGCGGCATGTTAAAATGTAATTGAACAAACACCACGGCCGAACTAGAGGGAAACGCAAAGCGCGTCGTGCCGCCCCGGTAGCCCGGCCGCGATTTTTCTCGGGGCGAGCGCGTGAGCGGGGAACGCGGTGTTATAGCCAGATGAGGCAGGCGCGCGTCGCAGAGCTATTTTTGGTTTGGATTAGCGTGATGCTATGAGCGAGGCCGACGTTTTTACGACGCTTGGGCTAAGATCGCCACCTCGCGGTGTGTTAAGGCAGTGACAAAATTAAACTTCTATTGAAAACGCGCCGAATGGGACGGACGTGTAACGCGTTGCTGGTGTTAATCGCGGAGGCCACAGTAATGACGAATTACTTTACTTTACCGCTAGCAGAGGGCAACACCACCCCGCCGACCGGGAGAGTGGTAGATAAAAAAGGCGCGTTTGTAAAGCCTCTAGAGTCTGCGACCGTGGCGCAGTGGATAGCGTGCCCGGCATGTGTTGCTGCGGACCAAGCGGTCATGGGTTCGACGCGCGTTGACGGAACGTTTTAGGGGCGAAGCTCCTTAAGCCGTGGGTCGTGCGTCCCCGATGTATGTAGTAGCCACCTCTCGTTTAGTTCGTGGAGTGTCCGCTAGATGGCGGTACTTGTATATGATGAAAACACGGCTCAAGGCCGGCTAGATAACTGAGGACGACGAAGTGGGAAGCTCGAGCAGCAACCACGATTTCTCTGAGGAAGACGACGCTCGGGTCTTCGGTTCTTCGGACGTGTTCAAGGCCGGCTAGATAAATGATGACGACGAAGTGGGAAGCTCGAGCAGCAACCATGATTTCTCTGAGGAATACGACGCTCGGGTCTTCGGTTCTTCGGACTTCAACGCCTGATGCTCACCCCCCCTTCACGAAGCGGTTCTGCCAGTCCGATCCCGCAACCCGTTCCTGTAGTGGATACTCCTGTCCACCGCTACAGTCGCCGACTGCGAGGCCTTAGTCCCGAGGCCATCCCTCTGGAACTTCTCCAGCCAAGCCCTACATTAGGAGAAATGGCCACCGCCGGCGCTTCACAGGTGACTGTGAGCAGCCGATGCGAGAAAGTTTGATGTTTAACATTTCTCACGTGTTTACTTTAGTGGGGCGAATTACTCGTATTCACGGTTTACCGATGATGCCCTCCGGAGCTTCGCCCCACTCATCATGATTCACCCCGTGGATATGCTGTAATTTTTTTTCTTTGCCATCTGATCGTGTAAAATTTTTCGACGTCATTTCCGTGACGGAAATACCTCACTAAAGTCTTGGTGGACCCCGGCATAAAACACTTTCGTGTTAAAAACGGTAGAAAGGAGACCACAGAACAGAAAATAGATAATCGCAAAATAAACCAGATAATGACAAGAAAGAATAGAAAATATCACATAATCACACAAAAACAACGGAAAAGAGCAGAGAAACACAAGGGAAACACAGGCAAATCACTTCTCCGCAGTTCGCACAGCTTTCACTTGGGGTGCAACTGGCTTAGATTTTTAGGGGCGAAGCTCCTTAAGGCGGCACCCGTTCGTCCCTCGTAGTGGTCGTAGTAGTGAGTAACAAGTCTTACGCTTTGACCTCCAAGGTGGTGCCGGTGGGAGATTTCTCCTGTGCGTTGTTGAACAAAAAAAAATTCGCAGCGTGCGCGTTAACTAAAAGCCGAATTCTTCTGTCTCTCATTCCCCATTAGCAGCCATTGGCATGTTCCAGTAGGAAACGTTAGTAGAAGTAGAAGTGTAAGTGTTAGCTAAAAGCCGACTTCTTCTGTCTCTCATTGCCATTAGCAGCCATTGTTTACCTCCAAGGTAGTGCCTGGTGAGATTTCTCCTGTGCGTGATTAAACAATAAAAATTTTGTTCAAAACGCCGTTGATTGATGAAATAAACCAACGAAAGACGCCAGATGTTTTGTAAAAGCAGAACGAAAGAACGCCAGATGTTTTTCTTAAAGTGTAGTAGTAGTAGTAGTCCACCTCGCCCGATCGTCAACGGGCGAGGTGGACCGGCAACGGCGCGAGGACCCTGCCGTACGAGAGTTAAATCACACTAAAAGACATACTTTGCGGGCGATACACTCTAGTGAGCTTTCAACTTTTCGTCTTAATGTACATGATAAAGAAATTATTTCTACGAAAAACGCAAGGCACACCTTGAGCAATATGTTTGGTTTTGGGACGCTAAATGGAACCATGAGGCGATGCGAAGCCGGAGCACTTGCACGATCGCGTTCCGTTGGCTTTCGTTGGGCATGCTACCGACCTCGCGTCGTGGAACGCGCGTCCTGTCTTCCCTCTAGCCTTGCCTTTAATTCGCACAGGGCGAGCGGGGAATGCGGTCGCTCTTGGCGCTCTTTCGCTCGGGAGCGGACTTCTTCCTTGCATTTCACCGATCACAAGTGATAATGAAGGGACCACGTAAACCAACAGTACAATAAAAGTTTGATGTTTAATATATACACGATGTTTCACACTCTTTATATTATGTACTGGGCGCATTTCACGGAAGAGTTTCACGGTTTACAGATGATTCCCTCCGTAGCTTCGCCCCACTCATCATCATTCACCCCGTGGATATGCTGTGATTTTTTTTTTAAACCTCTCCCAGGCTAATAACAGCCTACACTGTCGGCGCCGTAGAAGAGTAGTTGCGCAATACGAAGCGGCGCTCTGAATGCACTGCTCAATCAGAAGGTCGTGTCTCGTGACGTGACGCAAAAACTAGCACAATCTATGGCCGACGGCACTCGCCAGCCGCGAGACGAGTTCAGGGTGTGGCGTTTCCGTGGGGCGTGGACCTCATGAAGCTAGCTAACACGCACGCTAGGAAAAAAAAAAGGGAAAGAAAGGCTGGCGACAAATGGACACATACAAAAGCCGGTGCACGTAATAGGAAAAAAATTACACCATCTCCCGCTAAAGGGGACCATGAGGCGATGCGAAGCCGGAGCACTTGCACGATCGCGTTCCGCTGGCGTTCGTTGGGCATGCTACCGACCTCGCGTCGTGGAACGCGAAGAGGAACGCTACGCGCGTCTTGTCTTCCCTCTAGCCTGGCCGTTAATTCTCACAGGGCGAGCGGGGAACGCGTTCGACAGGCGCGCGAGAGGGGGGCAGCGTAAGAAAGGAGAGAGAGGGGGAGGGGACGCGCATGCGCTGGCGCTCATCGCGGCGTTGCGCAGGAGAGAATTTCGGCATGTCTTGCCAGCGTTTCAGAGAAAGAGTGGAGAGGGGAAGTGGAGAGGAGGAGGGGAGAGGGGGAGAGGGAAAGTGGAGAGAAGGTTGTGGAGTGGGTATGCGCATGCGCAGTAAGGGTGGTCACGCCGCACACCACCACCACCACCACCGGTTTGAACTCCGCTATCAGGAACTAAAACGGCAAAAGCGACGGCGCTCCATTTAGGCAGCCGTTGCTGCACGGTGCCCGAATCTTTCGTTCCACCATTAAAGAGACCACGGGTGTACGCGAGGCGAGGCTTCATTTTGTTCAAAACCGGCAGTTCTTTGCCAAGGGACGTGGTTGGCACCCGTCTAAATACACATGTTAATAATATAACAACTATTGCAGGGGTTTTACGTGCCACAACCCCGATATGATTGTCAAGCAAGTCGAAGTGGTGTACTCCGGATTAATTTCGACTACCTAGGGTTCTTTAACGTGCACATACATCTAAGCACACGGGCGTTATTCGCATTTTGGCTCCATCCAAATGCTGCCACCGTGGGCGGGTATCGAACCCGCATCCTTGAGCGTGACATAAACACAAATGCTGTTTTTTTTTTCTTTTTCGAAAACAAGGTGTTCCTGGCGCTCTTCCGCCCGCGTTCTATAATGAGCAACGACAATGTAAGGTTCCTGAGAACAAAAAAGCAACTACGACAAAAACATACGGACCGATCTTGAAGGCAGTGCTGTCTAACAGAGTGTCTCTCTAAGTCACGTGATTTCAACAAACGTGCTTACAACCTCCACATGTTAGCAATGACGAATGCTGGCTAAATTCTGGCTAATGTGAGCTAGTGGTGTCTGATGCTGGCTAAAGATGGCTACAGTCAAAAACCGACAATATTAAACTCGGGTGAATCGAATGACCCTTATACCGAAGTACGTTCAAACACGACGATACCTTAACGTTAATGCATAGGAAAATCTACGGTTATATCGAACTAAGACAGCCGGAACACTTCATGCATCGAACATTTGGGAGTGCGAGCGGTGTTATTAGAATGGCGCCGCGTGAAGCGAGTAGAAAGTACCGCTTGCCGTCGCGTGCATTCTCCCATGATTCCTCGTCGTGCGCAGTTGCCGCGGTCGCCGTTTGCTTCTCCGCGATTCTTCGCTCCCTAAGTTCACGCGATGGCTGTCGTGAAACGGAAGAGCCAGCTGTTCTCCGCAAAACTAGAGATGATCAACAAAGTTGAACGTGCAGAAAAGAAATCGGACGTCGGCGCTGCATACAGCATCACGAGAAGCGCGCTGAGTAGGATATTGTAGAACAAGGCCGACATTAGGGCCAGGGGCTTTCGGCTCCCGTTGAGTACGCACAGCTTCTTAGGAAGGTATTGAGGCGCTGTTTATATCGATACCGCACTTTCTCGCGTATAACCTGCGCCTGCACATATTCTGCACCCCTAAATACAAACCAGGGAAATACAAGAACTGAGAGAAGGGGTGGGGGGAGGTAATAACTTAACGAAACAGCTTAGCATGAGATAGGCGCCTTTTATTTCTACTTGGCCAAGGAGGGTCACACTAAAATGCCACGTCAATTCGATCGCAACAGCTTGTCAATAAGTTGTATGAATCGCACCTGTACTCAACCTCCTATAGCTATGTTTGCTTTTCAAATAGTGAAACCTGAAAAAATGCTTGCTCGCGTGCATGTGTCATAGAAAACTTCAACAAAAGCTTCACAGCCATCTTATGGAGAAGGGGAAACATAAGTCAGCTCCGCCGCAATCAAAAGTGTTATGCAATAAAGCTTCGCCACAATGCAATAACGTTATGAAATGAAGCATACCAAAAATCAGAAGGGGCCGCTGTTACGGGACATAGTGTGCCTTAAAAAAACGCCCTTTTTTTTTTAGAGCGCAGCTCTTAGGCGCCCGTTCCTGCGTAAGAGATAGAGCGAACGAGGACGAAAGAGAGCGAACGCAGAGCGCAGCGAGCCGCTGTGTTGGCGTCTGCAATGTCTAGTGCCTGCTCGCGCTTCTTGTGACAGCGCAAGACATGCCTCTCGCGCACGGGCACGAGAAAGTGGATTGACCTGCGAGGCTTGGGAGAAGAAGAAGGCGTGTGGTGGTTGAAGGCATGGAGGAAATTTATTTTATTCTTCCATGGTTGAAGGCACAGAGTTTCCTAAAATTAACTAGAAGGGCCTCTGGCACTGCGATCGTTGATGGGTAGTACGCGGATTTGCCTAGTCTTCGTGCTTGCGGGCTTCGAACGCACTTGTGGCTTTGTTTATTGCTGTGTTTTGACGTTCGTTTCGGATAAAAGAATGGACTGTTGCTGTTGTGAACTTCGTGATGAGATTCGAATTTGTGAGCCTAAAAAAGTTAAAGTGGTGAAGTGGAACTGCTGGCTTTTGCTGAACTTCGTTTTGCGACAAAGCGGATGCAGGCGACGCGGAGCCAAACGGAGCCGAAAGAACGAAGTTTAGACAAATCCGTGTACTGCCCATCATACCCATGCTGGATGAAGCGCCATGCGTTGCAGCTGCCATAGACACTAGCGCCAGAGTATCCTCTAGTAAGTATCGCAGGAAACTCTATGGTTGAAGGGACACTGTGTGTGGAACGCTCTAGCGGACTGTTAGATTTTGCATGGGGCTCTCCGGGCACAAGTTCGTCCATAATAAACAAGTGTTAGAGAGCAGCTCTTAGGCGTCCATTCCTACGTTGAGCGGCGTCGTCGTGGCCGGGGCAGCGAACGAAGACGAAAGCGAGCGAACGCGGAGCGCAGCGGAGGATGAAAGACGGCGATAGCGAGGAGAGCGCAAGAAGGAGGGAACAGCAGAGGCGAACGACAGGTTCCGCGGCGACCACAGTAGTGCGCGCCGTGCGGTCGCCAATTATTAAGGTACGCGGCGAGGGCATCCACCGATACCATATATGGAAATAAAGCGCTGCATGAACGGAGGCCTGTATGCGGCGGCTGTAGTGGAACGCGCCCACGCGCTGCCTTTCGCGGTCTCCCGGATAGCGCGTCGGTCGCGCCTCCACTTATCCTAAACTCAAAACACCTAAACAGCTGCGCCCAGAATTCGCATTAGGCGGTATCGTAATCGTCGGCGAATTTTCGCTTTATTTTGTTTTTTCGACTATGGGTTTCGCGGACCGTCTGGGGTGCGCGGAGCCCAATTTGAGAATCATTGATCTATACATAGTATGTGATTGACAAGCGCGTGGGCGGAGCTTGTATTTATCCTCAGGTTGTAACCGACTACGGCTCCACTTCCTGTCAGTCTGCATTGAATCACAACCCAGTGACACCCTATTGGAAAAAGTCAAATGGTGGACATGGTGGAAACCACCATCCACCATTATAGTGGATTAATGTAGTGGGTGGATGGTGGACGGTGGTGGATGGTGGGTGGATGGTGGGTGGATGGTGGACGGTGGTGGGTGGATAGTGGACGGTGGTGGATGGTGGACAAGGTGGGTGGATAGTGGACAGTAATTTAGGTGGGCAGATGGTGGACGGTAGCCTTGGTGGCTAAAAATTATGCTGTGTACAAGGTACGCGGCAGGTATGGAGATGGCGGGCATATTTGTCAATGAACTATTTCTCTTTCAATGCTATTTCAGTTATATTTCAAAACATATTTGTTACACAAGGCATACAGGTTAACCACAGATTGGTAACTCTCAGCTTTGGTTCCAAATGTGTTATCAGGCAAAACAGGCACAATAATACCATGTTTGCACTAAGCAAAAAACACACTGGCTCAGTGAATAAGTTTATTCCCTTTTCTACATTTCTTGGCGTTATGCTTACTCCTTTGCCTCGACGAGCAGCTTCTGCAGAAAACCCTTGTAGAAAACCCTCACCACGACATCACTGTAGTTCCTCGGTGGCTATAATTGAAGCGGCTACAAAGAGATACATTTCTCCAAGCAACCTGAAAAATATTTAAAAAGCATCATTAAAAAATATAAATGATTTGTTTATAATCAATATATTGATGTGTCTTACACTGCTCCTTTCAATCAAATAAATAGTACTATAGTGAGTGCTTGTTGCAAGTATGACATGTTGTTGGGCTAGTTGGTTCATAGATACAGCAGACACTTTTAAACTGGGCGAAGACAACACGTTAGAAGACAGAAATAAACAGACACACACGAAGCGCACGGTGTGTGTGTTCTCTGCGCTTCGCTCGTCTTCGCGCAGTTTATACGTGTCTGCTGAACTTACGACTAAGTGACTTTTGAATTAATACAGTAAAATTGCACTACAAATTACTACAGCTGGTGAGGTACTACCGGCTGTTATATTATTTTTTTTCGCGAGTTGCCGTAAGCGAAATAGTGCCGGCATTCCGTGCGAGGACAATTACTTGCCCTCGCAACAGGTCGGCAGCGTTCACTTGATTGTAGCCCTTGAAATAAATCTTATTATAACCACAAGTGGGTCAGTTCTCGCGGCAATTAACCTAACCCTCGCAAAATGAACGCGGGATTCGCTAGCCCGCGTTGAGCAAGAGAAAAAAAAAACACACCGAAACCACAGCCCAAACTTTCAAACGTTGCAGCGGCAAAAGAAATCCACATTGGACGATGCCGGCGGCCAGCCAACGGGGATACACAGCCGGCCAGTTGACGCTAGCGCGGCAGTGCCGAACCCCCACCCCATTCCGCCTAACGGGGATACACAGCCGGCCAGTTGACGCTAGCGCCGCAGTGCCGAACCCCCGCCCCATTCCGCCTTCCCCGGAAGCCCACCTACCACATTATATCGTCCTTCAGGGGCGGATTCTGAACAAATTCCCGTTATTTCCGACGTAAAAACTTATGAGTGCACAAGGGTGCTAGCATAATCAGTGTTGTTTATTGCATCGCCAAATGAAACGTATCGCGCCTCACCGATTCCCAGTCACAGCACAACCCGGTGGCAGTAGCAATAATTTTTTTAGTTTGGTTATTACAAGTGCAGTGACGATTGTTAAATACCTGTGTAAGACGAGAGGCTGTCGAAAATTTGATCTATGTTTTCAGTTTTACGGCGGGTAGTGCGCCCGTCTCACATATTCAAGCACTTTGTAACAGTAGCGATTAAGCTGTTCACAAACGTCGGGCGGGAGCAGCTTCAACAAAACTGCAAAGACATTCGGCACCACCGTATTCAATATCCCTTGGCAATACGCATACAGCAATAATAATGCATAACGTGCACAGAGTAGCACTCACAGCCACTTACCTTTCGCAAGAGAATCATGCTGGCAGCGTACACGTTGCGACGTCCGCCGGTCTTCAGGTGATGTAACGAGTCGGCGTTGGCTGACCACCCCGTTTGCAGGCATCCGTCGGTCTAGAGGCAATATGGTGAGTTCCCATGTGCACGAACTGTCACGTCGATTCTCCATGCCACAGCGCGCGTTGCGAGAAACTCTTCATCGACGATGATCACCAACAAAGGAATCGTACTTGGGAAGCTGGCGCCTGCCGCTCCCTTAGTGTGCCGTGTACCGCGCATCATACTGATTCAAGATGTTCCGCCTAAGTCAATGACCGCAACATAAACCACAAAGCACGGGCACGCACGAAAATCAACCGCATCAGCACAAACACAATCACCACGCCATGATCACGTTGTAAGCAGCGCGCCGCCATGACAGGAAAGAAAAATCTGGGAGGACGACAGCGGCGACGCCAGTGGCCACGGCCTAAACGAATTTCACTTCCGACGATGGCGGACGTGACGTCACCGCCGCCATTGAGACTGCGCCTATGGCGAACACGGCCTCAGAGACCGGCAGTAGACATTAATCTCAGAGGCTAGGTTGTAAGCCGCTACCAGCGCAGCGAGGAGGAGGGAGCTGGGAAGCAGCTGCTCGGCTCAGATAATAACTGCTGGGGTTTGACGACGTCCCAAAAGCACGATATGATTTTGAGAGACGCCGTAGTGTGGGGGCTCCGGAAATTTCGACCACTTGGGGCTCTTTACGTGCGCCAAAATCTAAGTATACGGCTGTGCTTTGCACCTTGCCCCCGTCTAAATGGGGTTCTCGGCTCAAGCCGCAAATTGTTTTTGCAATACAGTACATTGTCAATCTGTTTACGCGAGGTGATTCGGTTGCAGCATGCATTTCACGGACCTTTTTCTCAACATTTACATCCGTAGCGCACATGATGTTGATGTTTACTTCCAGCCTTATCATAAATGTGAGCGAGCAGCAAATTCAGCGCGAATGTTAAAGCGCAACAGGCGTGGTCTCGGGTAGGTACATCCCACGGAAGTCCAAAAGTTAACTGCTATCCAGTGATCACTAATTTTGCTTTTTCTTCGTGCTCGAATCAATATTCTCAGCCAAGAAAATCGTATTAAAATTTACGAATAATCAGGCAATACACTCTTGAGCATTTTTTCGCGATCAATAAAATAGGCACTGCAAACAAATGTAACATTGAAAACGAAAGCTCAAGGGGCTCGACCACTCACCACAAAAATATAGATTTATTTCATGTCAGTCAATAAGAAATAAAAAAAAATGCATGCTCACAAGGGGTGCATTACAAATACAAAACAAGTTCGATATCCTGTCTATTGAGTTTTACATTGCTCCATTAGGCATTACCAACTCGCTCAAAATGCTGTTCATTTGCACTGCAATGATATTTCACATTATACTCATCGTAGTTGCCACTGCTTTCGAGTATAATGACGGTGTTTGGTGCAGCTTCTCCAGCATGGTGCAGCATGGTACACCATCATTTTCCTCACCCACCATTCCCTCGCTGCTTTCCACCATTCGCGCCATAGTGGGCGCTGTCTCCTGGCCCTACCCAGTATTTTGCTGCTACTCTCCACCATCGTCCACCATCCTTTCCACCTTACCCAGCTAACGTACACCTTGCCACCCACCACTGTCCACTATAACACCATGATTTACAGCATACCCAGCATTATTTCCACCATATCCACCACCTTTTCCAGTATCCACCATGGTAGTTTTTCCGATAGGGCAGCCTCCTATTAGGATCGTCACTAGTGACCAGCAGGAGACAGCGGTGCGATTAGTTGCACCCGCACTCTTCCGCAGCTCGCTGTTGGCGGCCGCGTGTGGGCTCGCACGCGAAAATGCCACGAGTAGCCACGAGCACTTGGCGCGCCGGCTTGCGAAACAATATTTAATGGCCTCCACTGGAACTCCCCCGCACACAACACCTCTCTAGGCTTGCGTCACCAGGCGAGTGCGCGCCGCTTAGCGATAAGCACTCGGTCGTGTTCACGCCTCGTCACAGCGTCCCACGCAGTTCAATCAATCGGTACACATTCAACTATTCCCTCTATTTTTGTCATCCGAGAGCAGACAGGTACTCAGCGCCATCTTGGCACTCGCAATGACAGTAGCTGTCGTTCATGGAGTACAGAACGCACACAGCTACCTATTTTTGAAACGTCGTGCTTAGCGCCGGCGGCAATCGTGTCTGATACCAGTAGAAGACGCCATTTCCACCGATACTGCTTATCTCTGGAGCAGCTGTCGCGCAATAAAGCGCTGCAGCATTTTGCTCTTACAATATTTTTTCGTATTTACGCTCTCTGTGAAAGCTCGAAGTGACATGAGGAAATAAATGAGACAACTCATGCTTAATAACTAA
The DNA here is from genome assembly GCF_013339695.2 of Rhipicephalus sanguineus. Lineage (NCBI taxonomy): Eukaryota > Metazoa > Arthropoda > Arachnida > Ixodida > Ixodidae > Rhipicephalus > Rhipicephalus sanguineus. The sequence continues at coordinate 9,931,909 of NC_051180.1, read as the reverse complement.
GGGCCATGTAGCAGTTATTTTTTTATATGGTCCTTGAGATTACCTTGATATTCTTCTTCGTATTATTATTATTATTATTATTATTATTATTATTATTATTATTATTATTATTATTATTATTATTATTATTATTATTATTATTATTATTATTATTATTATTATTATTGAGTAAAGCTTCGCATGTGTTTATAACAATTTTTTCTTACACCGTTGTTAGACTAAAATCTCCAAAACATAAAGGTTATATCATGTTGATATATTGCTAATATATTGCTGCTGTTAGCGCCAATGAGGGGGCCGGCGGCTTCGTCAAGCTGTCTAAATGACAGCTTTTACCGCCCGCCCCTTCGTATCAATCACTGTATTGATGCGAAAATAAAAGTCATTGTCATTGTCATTGTCATTGTCAAAATACAAGACACACGAAAAGAATAGTCAACGGAAACTCCGAAATTCTTGACGAATTCTTTCGGTTCGAGCGTTGCTATGGCGACATTCCTATATAAAAAAAGAAAATTACACATACTATTATAATGAGTAGACTATAACTGACTTTTCTCAACTCGAGGCTACAGTTTTGATATACAGACGCTGGTAAAGCACTAAGCTGGAAAAGAAGAACCAATACCGTGTTTTTTCCATATGCTCACTCTATGAATACTGTAAGAACTTGATACAAGCGAAAAATCAATTTCTACTCAATCAATATACGATGGAAAAAACATCGACGTAAGATAAAAAATATAAATGGCCTGCCTTTGAGGATGAATAAGTACAAGCCGTGCAGCTACTGAAACAAGTCTGTGCGGTATATCATGACGGTGGATATCGAATTCATCCTTGCTCCAAGAAGCCCGGTTCTCGCAGAGGAGGGTAACGGATTACTCATTAATGGAGGCCCAGTGTCCGATAGACCATCCCGATCGGAACAAACAGCGGCACAGCAGGAAGACGGCAAGCGGCAGCTGGCGGCGCAGAAGAAGGCAGCTCGTCATCGACCCCGATGCCACGCCGCACGCCTCGGCACGTGCGCCCAGTTCTCCCTCTTCGAAGCGCTATTCGTGGACGGTGGGACGTGCGCGGCGCTGACCGGCGTAACCGTCATAACGGCCCGTGCGGTCCGGGACCACACCCAGGGTCCCACGGGAGCTGGCCTATCTCCTCGCCCCTCCTCGTTGGAGATATAAGAGAAGGTTGAGTGCGCAATCACGTCCCGAAGAAAGAGAAAAGGGGCGTGAGCTGTGCCCGGGCTCCGACCCGCACTTTTTGACGTAATATATCCTCTCTGTATACCTACTCCCTTTGAAACAAGAGGGAGGACTGCGTAACGGCGCGCTGTGGGAAACTCGGCGAGTTCGAGGCAAGTTATGGCGCATCGCAACCCACGAAGCGCACGTTTTTTAGTCTATTTTTGTGAGACCTGCGATGGCGCGAATATGCGGCGCAATTCCCGAAATCACTGCTTCGTGACATTCGTATACGGCCCACGCAAAACTAGGAAATAGCGGACGTTGATGGCCCTTCGTAAAAGGTTCCTTTGACGTGTTTCTCAACCACGCGCTTTCGAGAAGGATTAATCTTGGCATCATCACGTGGAATTGAAAATCAGATATAGAAGAGACGTCAAAATTGCGTCAGTAGTTCTGTAGAAGAATCTATCAGCGGAGTAGTATGGGGGGGGGGGGGAGGCAAAAGGTAAATTCTTCTAGGAGAATTCTCTGGCAGAGAACGATATGCTTACTATAACTATTCCAAAATTCTGTCTTAAAAATTATATCTGCTGAAGTACGCTGTCCTTTCTCAAATTACATAGCCACGATAATGCCACAGAGACACACCCAGTGCCGTGCATAAAAATATGCCCAAGATCTTAAAAAAACAAACAAAAATCTTTCACCATCTCCTCCACCTTCTCTCACCGCACCCAAGTGCTTGTCATCTGCAGAAGCTGCGGAAAGCTCACAGGAGTCTGCAAAATGCCTTCTTTGTCGGCTGCCGGCTCCTCTTTTTCATTTCCTTCAGATCTCGCACCAAAACACACGCGGGCACGCACACCACAAAAAGCGAATGGCAAACCTCGGCTCCTGGAACCTGTCCTCGACGTCTTTCGAGTTCGAGAATGGTGCGCACACACTTTCATCCATTTGTTTGTTTTTTTACCGAGACCGGGCGGCGCGTCCTGCGTTCCAAGCGCAGGAGATGGCTGGCGGAACGGAGAGCCTGCAGAACCTCACCGCGCACACCTGCCTGTGAGGCCCTCAGAAAGCTAAAGGGGCAGAAACGCTGGGACGGGAAAAGGCCAGCAGCACTTCGCAGCTTTTAAAGCCTGTTTTCCATGCCGCAGTTGGAGAACTGCTCCACACTTTCTCGCAGTGCCGCTATTCCGTTCCGCAAAGAAACATGCAGTGGTGCAAAGGCCTTTTCACGGCCGCAGTTAGTGAATGAGGTGCCATACTCGAAAAACTGATTGTGATCACGCAACGCCAACAACGTTAGCAACACTCACTCTGAGCGGTCGGCACGAACAGTGAATCAGCGGAGCGTCCGGAAAGTTTCAATGAATACTCTCCCGAGTATTCTAGAGCTTTGCGCCGCTTTTAAGGTTTCGTGTAACACACAACAAAGCTACGCAAACATTCGGGAACTTCGATTAGTTAAGACTCAAAAATACCGCAGAAACGCAGCTTTTCCAAAGCGTCTTGCTTTGCGGACCTTTACATATCACAGCGCTGAATAGTTATTTATGGAAGCATCATAATTTATATATAAGAGGGTGGTAAGCCCGAGTCACTTGAACGCCGCAAGGGTGAAGTGAACGCGAAGCTCACGTGATCCCTCAATCGTCGTTGTTTGCTTAATTTCGCTCATGCCGGCGTTACGTTCAAGGCCACGTCCGCGTGAGACATACGAGGTTTTCGTCTTAATGCAATGTAATAAAAGCGCATACGAACGCGAGGTGACGTCGCTTCTCTCCACCAGCCGCGATGAAATGGCCACCAGGCCCGTAGCGAGGTGCATAGGGGCGCGCAGGGGGCCCCCATGCACCTCGCTAATCTCAGAAGGGGGTGCGCGAATTCTGCCCCATACTTTGCCTCAGTCGGATCTGTCCCGTCATTGTTTCGAGAGCACGGTTATGGCCACACAGATTTTTGACGATAATGGCAGCCGAAGGCCCCTGATGTTGCATTCCAAGGAGTGTTTGCTTCCCATCTGCAATCCCGGAAAGTCAGGGACCAGTTTCAGGCCATTTAGAGAAGCATGTCATCGTCTCATTTTGATTTTTTCAACCGTAGTGAAGCATATTTTGCCTTTGGACTCGACCATCGGGGGAGGGGGAAGACAACGTTGCCCCCCCCCCCCTCATCCGTGAACCCCCGCACATGCCTACGGCGAGTTGTACAGCTGCTGAGACGAAAATTTGTTTAATCGTTATCGCTCGTTAGAACCCAACCGAGGCACGTACAATTTACGTCATAATGTACTTAACCAGCAGCGAAAAATGCTGCTTTTGCTGCAGAGGAACCTGAGGACGCGGTAACAGAGCCGTTATTAAAGTGTTACCGCAGTGCTTCTTCAAGAATAGTGTAGACTATAGTTCAGGGCCAAACAAATGCGCAGAGGAAACCGATATCGAGCACAGTCTCTTCTCAAGCGCCGCACAGTTCTTACGTTAAAGACGAAAAAGAAAAGTTCTTCAGAAATCGCGGTCAGCGCAGGGATGCCGCAAGAAGTGGGAGAGAGGCCTCCGCACGCGTGGCGCGCATCTCTTTGTTTCGGGTCGTCGTCGTCCACCCACCTTTTTGGAGAATGGCGAACGTTGCAGCACGCGACTGGCTGGCTCCACAGCCATCAAGTATTCTTAATTAAGAAAACCTCGGGCAAAGCGCGCGCGTTTTGTTCCAGACGAGTTACCGGCGCTGATGGCCGGGAGGAGCGAGTCGGAAGCACCGGCGGCGGGCGCTCGTAATGGCGGCGCAAATAATTAAATCGTTGCTCGAAAACTGCGCGCGACTCGGACCACCCAGAAAGCGAAGACGAGCGAGCAGAAAGAGAGGTTCATTATAAAACAGTCGGACGGTTGCGGCCATTCTTGGAGCAAAACGGTGGCAGCTGCACGGAGGGGGGGAGGGCGAACCGA